>NW_010522059.1:11352-14109 GCF_000687285.1 Phaethon lepturus
TAACAAAGTTCTGTCATATCACAAAAATCATGTGTCTTAAAGTTAATGTAGTGTTTGGCATATACTGAAGATAATTCACACTGAAGATAATGCATTTATAAGTGATAACAAACTGATAACAATGCTTTGTGTATTCATGCATATGTAGTTTTATTTCAAACTGTTCTGTGCCTTACTACCCAAACAAAAGGGGGGACAGGGGGAGAAGAATATGTTCCTCTTCACCCATCTGTTTTGTCCAGCATTTTGGTTGTGTGATGAGCAAAACAGCTTATGGTTGGGGGAAGATATGGGACATAACAGTATGCTGTAAAAACATGCAGTCATTGGTCAGAATCCACAAGAAGATACTGTTAAAAGATTAATTTGACAGCTTTTCATTGTGGTCTAATTTCTGTAAGCAAAGATTTCTAGAATGGCTGTTTTTAGCAAGTAAGAAATGTTTATCTTTAGAACAATGGAAATTGTAGGTATTGTGATAATGCCTCTTACGGTGTAGACCAAGCATGTAGATTGGGCCTGTTTACCCAGTTTGTTAAGTCTTCACTGTAAGTTTTCATCTCTCACACTGGATTCTGCTGCTGCTGCTGTTGGAATACTAAACTAAACTACTTATTCAGTGAATACTTTTTTTTTTTCCTTCCTCATAATGCAATTGCTCATCAGACCACAAAATGTGTTCTACAATGTAACTCTGGGTCCAGAAAAACAGTGACTAGTTTAATGCTTTTAGTGGGAGTAGTAGAAGGGGACTCACAAGAGACAGGCTTTATCTGACTCACGTAATGTTCTGCTGTTTACCTTGTCATACGTCTGAAAAAATGGACCTTCTGTCTTAATAGCACAGTTTTTAAAAGGTCAAGAAGCGTGTAGTGTCACTAAACAGATTACTGTTGATTTGGAAAATTATTGTGGAGTTTTCTCCAGAGTTTTGATAGGAAAATTTTGATGCATCTTGGCATTTAAGATCTGTAGGTAACAAAGATTGTGTGACTTTTTAAATTCAAATCCAGAATCTTATGCTTCTGAAAGAATAAGTACTCTGGGGACATTTTATAAGGTTAAATCTGTCCATTGACTAGATTATCAGTAAAATACTGGACATGTGACACAAAAAAATGGCAATTCAAGATAATCTGTGCAATTCCTGTGAACTGCCTATTGCTGTTCCCATCTGCAAAATGCAGACTTTATGCTATTCGAATCCACCCACTCTTTCAAAAGCACTCAAGGAGAACTTTCACAGATAACACAAGACAAATGAAATGACTCTCATGAGTTGCCTCAGTTAATTTAGTGTGTTCTTTTCCTTAATGGCCAAATACCCAAAACTGCCAACGAATTGATTTCCCTTGACAATAAAATCATGTTCCCCATCCTGCAGTATGTATTGGTAAAAGTAGTGTGTGTATACTTCTTTTAGGATTGGAGACTTTCTCGTTGTTGTCCAGATTTCTGCATGTATTATCTCTTCTCTTGTTAAAGGAAATGTGTGCATATTTTTAAGAATACTGTATGAAGTCTTTTGTTATTTCTAGACTTCTCCAGAACACTTGCAGTAGGTATTTTCCTCAAGTTTCTTTGATCAGATTTATCTTTTGGTGAGCATTAGAAACATTTCAAGAAAAAAGAATCCATACAAATTAGTGAAGGTTTGAGTTTTATTAGGAAGCTTCCATTGCCTAGATTGGCAACAATGCACAGCTTTCTAGTTTTTTGAGCTTTCTTTTGCACTTCTCTGTGTCTTCCTTCCTCAGAGTAGTTTGTGTTTAAAGGAACAATAAAGTTGTCTTTAAAGGAACCCCAAATATTTGACTTAGGAGTGTAAAGCCATAAGAATTAGCTGTATTTTGAAATGTAATTCTTTCTTCTGGCTACAGTTTCCAACAGAACAGTTCATTCTCTATCAGTTATGCTCTTCTTCCACTTTTCTGGATAGACTTGTCTAGTTGCCTGTTAATGAGCTTCAATCGTTACCTACTTAAATCAGGAGATTTTGGTTACATTCCTATTTTATTTCATTATTGTATTTAGGGACATGTTTTTCTACTACTAGTTTTCTGGTTTTGTAGACTTAAAAATTCTAAGTCACACAGAGGTGTCTCAGTGCCTGCGGTAGATGATTTTGTGTCACTTTGGGGAGAGACAGGGAGTTCATGGGTTTGGTTTTTTTTGTGGTCTGCTTACAAGGACAATGGGAATAATGGGCTACATGGAAGAGAGAGGTAGAATAGTGAGTCCCAACAGCAAAAATGTAAACAAAGTTAAAATTATAGCATCCTCTTTCAGTTTATTAAATTATAATTCCACATCTGTTGTGCTCAGTGATTATCCTTTTATTTGAAACATGTTTTGAAGTTTGTATGAGGAACATAGTAAACTAATTGGTAAGATGACAGAAATGACTTTGTATTGGTTGTAGAACACTGTTCAGAACCTGCTTTTGACAATGTTTCTCGCAAAAGCTTTTTTTAACTGACTTTTTTCATGTTTTGGGGCTCAGCTTTTTCATAATGATCACCTGGGCGCTGGTTCACATGCATAAGTCAGTGGTTGAAATGAATGAGTAAACTCTTAAAGTTGAGGATTTTATGATGAGAGATTAGTAAGACTTTGTAAACTCTGGCTACTGGGACACAGTAAATAATTTACCACTTAAAGTTAGACATTTTTATTTAAATTTTTTTGTCTTAAGGGGTTAACACTCTTACTTCAGTTTTTTATCCTTAATAGTTGCTGATGATCAGGCTTTTTGGG
>NW_010522059.1:14119-25891 GCF_000687285.1 Phaethon lepturus
CCAACCACAGTTCTTGAGTTACTTTTCATCAGCATTACAAAAATGTTTGTTTATCTATACTATGAGATTAGGACTGAAACTACATGTGTAGGAGTCAGACAATTCGCCTGTAATGGTACAAACACATTAGAATGTGTTTTCTCTATCTGTGTATGTTTCTGAATGAATAGCTGAGTACTAATTAAAATTACAAGGTGGGAAGATTTCAAACAAATACTTTTAATAAGATTATATGTAGTAATGTCCTGAATATTTATGGTAACCTGCTAGCTATCTTTGAAGAGCCCAAGCAGTTCAACACTTCTGCAGCAATCCATTTTTCTTATTAGCTTGATTGTGCTTCCCTGTTGAAAAAAATTTCACAAATACTGTATGTGTATTGAAAATGGTATATTCTCATGGTTGAGAAACTCCTTTCTGCTCCGTGGATTAACTTTGTCTGTATTTATATTTATGTGTATTTGTTGAGGAGCATTGCTCCTTGCATTTTATTTATCCAGACCTCAAGGTATGCTCTGTCAACTCAGTCCTGCAGTTAAGCATATCTTTAGGTGCTCATGAATTTATTGCACTTGGCTCGTCAGGACTCTTGCTGACTAAAACCATATTGATTGAGTGGTTTAGCAATATAATTTAATACATGATTAACTTTAAGCTTATTAAGGGTGCAATTCAGCTCCAGATTAAGACATCTAAATTTAGGTTTCAGCTGAGGAGCTAGGTGCTGAAGCTTGCACTGGAGTCAGAAGGTATCTAGGCAGTGGAGTGTAGAGAAAGATTACTTTCACCTGCCAGTGGGTATTCCTCTCGAGAGGGGGATGAATCCAGTTAGGTTCACTGATTGTACTGTCTAGATCTCCTTTTACTGTGGAGGAGAAGTTTGGATAGTTTACACATCTACAGATAGGTGTTAGTAAGGTGTTTTAATCTGGAGTTGATTTCTTTGCCAGTAGTCCCATTGGCTTAGTGGAACTATTTCCATACTTAAAATGTAGGTGTGCCAGTGTGATTATTTGCTCTAGTGTTACAAAAAGCAGGCATTCAGCTGGATGGTATCAGCTTTTCAGTTCAGGACTGATTTGATCACAGAAATTGCTTCAGCTTTGCAAATCAAATTAAATTAGGCTTGCATAAGCTACCTCAATTTGTAGCATTCAGCCCAGTGGTGATGAATTGTAAAGTGCTCTGTTTTCCTGGCAAGTGATCATGTCAGTCTCTTGAAAGTATTCTTAATTTCTTTGACCAGTGCCAGGAAAGTGAACTGATTGTACCATACTCCATTTTAATGGGTTTAATTTATCTAGGTGAAGGGTTTTTTTTTTGCTCTTCGTATGGTTATCTAACTTCAATGTTAATACATAGTCAGGCTATAAGACTGAATACTATATAAACACTGAAATCTCATTTAAAAATGAGAATGACTGCTGCTAGCTTTGTCTTTCAGTGAAGATCTATTCTAAGGACTTGAAGTCTTCAGAAGTGAGAGTATGGTTAAAGGGAGAAATGTCTTTAAAGAAGTATTATACTTCTAAAGACACCTGGAATTTTCAGTGGTTGCTAAGGACTTTAATAATGTAATAATTTCTGTGACTTTTTAGGTCAGCATTTTTTTCCTGCTAGTGAAGTTCTACAAAAGCTAATCCCATGAGTGGAGTCAGAGAACTGAAATCATGCATTATTTATAATTCTGAAGGCCCCCCTTCTGAACCTGTGTTGCCTACAAGAAAGGAGGGCTTTATCACAAGTCAAGAAATCTGTCAGAAACAAAATTGTTAGTGCAGATGAAAAGGGAGTTCCATAATGAAGGAGATCCCAGCAAAGCGTCTATCTGCAGCTTCTCTTTTATCAGTGGCAAGGGTGTTCTCATACAGACCCCACTAGCTGCCTTGACAATTTGATAAAGGGAGAGATCTGGTTCCTCCAATATAAATTTTTTCAGTCATGTCAGATCTTCCAAAGCAAACAAACAAACCAACCAACCTTCTCTTGCTGAATGTGAACTGCTTTGGTATGGGTATCTTTATAGCTAGAATGAATTCTTTACATAAACACTGCCTAGAGTATCTTCTGTAAAAACCTGTCAAAGATGCATGCTGTTTTTAGAAGCATTGATAGTGTGTGCTACTATGTCACACTTTGACTCAACATCAGCCCTCTGTTTTTTAAGTAGCTTTGGCTTTTCTGTGCTCTTTTTGCACTCCATATAGAGTACATTCAGTAATCTAATCTCTGATGTCAAAGGCGTGTATAATAGTTGTAGAAGTGCCAAAATCGGAATTTTGCTGTAGGTATCTCAAGATCGGAAAAGAAAGTTGTCTTAATTTCATGTTCCAGAAACAGCATCACATCAGAGTTTAGTCTCTGGTTCAGTCTCATGAGGGCACATTTATTTTACAGCACTCTTCAGATTCTCTATTGCTTAAGTCCTTGGCCAGCTCTTCCTTGTCTATTCATACTTAACTGATATGTTTCTCTCTCTTTTTTTTTTTTTTTTGGTAACTGATTTGATTGAAGCAAAGCTATGCATCATTGTTAAACTAAATGTATGTAATCTGTATTTCTGTATTAATACCAAAGGCATTCTATCCATTTTGTGGATGGGATGACAGAAATTATTACTAAATCATTTCAACATGAGATTGTTTGGGATGAAAGACCAGTCATCTAAACTTCAGCTCTGGGAAATCAAGTAGCTTTAATTGCCCATCTAAGACTAAGAAATAAAAAAAAAAATTTCAGAAAATGGTTAGCAAGGTGCTAGTAGAAGGCACTAGTTTCTTAAGCAGAGCTCAGCAATACCAAAAGGACTTCTGATACCCTGCTTTGCATATGGTCTCCTGGACTATTCTAGACTAATCTTCAGCAAGAGCTTTCACTTATAAGAAAGATTCTCCAAATATGTAGGATTTTTTCTGATTTTAATCTTCAGTAAAAGTGCAGTAACTGGAAGAAGCCCCAAAGCATGGCTTCACATATTCAATAAACTTTAGTTGTGTCTAGTCTGGAGACTTGGATGTTGTCACCTTTCTTTGTTTGCTTTACTCATCAAGACTTCTCTGTAAATCACTTTAAGTACTGTAAGTCTGTCTTAAAAAACAGTTAATGTGCATTCTTTTTAAGCCTTCATTAGTAGCTCAATGTTTGAACTTCAGTCTCCCTCGTAGCCATCTTCTATTTCAAATGTGATTGAGCTTTAAATGGCTGACTACCAATGCTTGTTTTTTGGCCTGGGGGAGGGTATGTCTTGGCACCAAATGGCAAGGTGGACATGTGGAAAATTAAAATAATGTGTCTTACTGTATCTTCTTTCTGATGTATCCGTTTCCATCTGCTGTCCATCTACTTTGCAGCTGGACATATGAGCCAAATTATAATACGAGCTGTGCTTATTAAGGTCCTTTGCCATCCTGATCCAACATAGACTTTCGACAGTAATGAATCATCCTCCCAAGATGAATTGTCTTTGCCAAATGTGGCAGACGTGGTTTTTAGACTGATTTTTGCATGTAATGTGCAAACTGATTTAAGAGTTTTAAATGTTTTTTTTTTTTAATGTCTGTCTACGTTGGTGTTTGCTAATAGAACTTTTAAAGATATTTAGTAGTAATATTTCTGCGAAGGTGCTTTCAAAGGATTAGCCAAGACTACTACAGGCTGTTAAGGAGCAGTTCCAACAACTATATAATTTCTTTAGCAGCAAAGCTGATGAAAAAGAATCCTTTTCTCTTGTACCTGCATGTTCTTGCTCCCTGTATGTTATGCCACATGAGTATTTATAAGAGTGCGCTCTGTTGGATCAAAGAGGGGAAGGGGAGCCAAAATTTTCTGTCTGAAGTGGCATCTTGATACTGTGAGAGATGCTAGCTGATTAAGTCCACTATTACATTGCCCTCTACATATTGTCAAAACATCTGTTTGTGTGGCTGCCTGACAAGTTGGACAAAGGTACACTGCTGAAAAGTTGCCTCTGTTTTTGGTTTGCTAAGGTATGTTTTACCTAGTCAGTACCCAGATTGTGTTCAACTGCACAGGCAGATGTGCTAGCATGGGGTGGTACAGTGTAGTGATAAAGGGAAGACTGAAAATCTTTCAGTAGTAATGCTGGCTCAGAGTAATTACCATCCTTTCAGGCATGGGATTTACAATTCCCAGTAGGAAGAAAAGAAATCAGCAAATGTACTCTCTTGAGAAGGGCAAATCCAACCTGAATAGAGGGAAAAGAAGCATAAAACACATGTAAAGTGAACAGTGTGACATGATAGTGTCATGTGAATTCTCTTCTTTTAAGAGTGTGATGGAAGTTTATTTCATGCATTTATTCAAAGTGTATGTAGATTCCATATTAAAATAGCATTTTTCTGATGCTATGGTGGATGCATTTCAGGCTTTTTGTCATTGTATTGAAATATATTAAAGTGTGTCAGTAGCCTTATCTATGCATTTAGAACTGGAGCATTTCACTTAAAACATGATTAGCCTTCAGTTTTACAGTTTAACCTTAAATATCTTATCCGTACAAGCGATGAATCAGCATAAAGACAAGCTTTTTACACTTTTAGGAAGATTTTTACGTGTCTAATTTTCAGGTAATTTTAAGATGTTCTTTCATACTGCTTTGCTAGTACTGAAGTACTTGCCTGAAAGAATGCTGCAGTTTAAATAATGTCAGCATCTAATGACTTGGAAATAGATATGTTTAATACATTGCTCAGCTTCAAGGTCTTTGTGGATTTGCATCAGTTAAGAAAATCGCTGAAGTCCTGTGTAGTTGCAAAAGGAAAAGCTAATCTTTTTCTTTAGCATCGCAATCAGATGTTCTGTATTGCAATCAAATGTTCTCTGGAAAACAGATCTATGATGGCTAAAGGGTATTAAATAACTACAGTTTATCAAAACCTTTCAAGTTCAAAATTCTGTATTTTAAAATGTTTTTTTCTGTGTCTAACATTTGAAATAAACCAACAACTTCCATTAAAATTACTTTAATGGATTTGTTGGAACATCTAAGTCATGATTTGAGAAGTTGAAAGCAACTGGTGTTTGTTTACTCTATTTGTGAGGCTTGAATTGCTACCTAAATGCAAGTATTTTGTTTATTTAAAAAAAAGGCACTCATTTGACTCAGATACCAAATGACTTGCAGCAGTTTCTGAGTTAAAGCTCATCTGTTGTTTACAAAACTCACAACACAAGTTATTATTTAAGTTTTGGTTCTGAAACTGTTAATAAACTACAAGAGTAACAGCTTTTTCCATCAGAGTTCAACTTTAATTATGTGCTTTCAATGTTAAGGAACGATTAGTTTTTCTTAATATTAAGTGAGCAGTGCCAAGAGCAGACTTAACTGAAACAGCTCTTTTTAAGTGGCACAAATAATAATCACGATGATGATACATCAGCTTGTACTTTTGTAGAGAAGGGTGCCTTGGTTTTGTCCAGTGTTTCCATTACAAATTGTTTTTTGGGGATTGTTTGTTGCTGGTTATGGGGTTTGTTTGGGGTTTCGCTTTGCGTTTTTTTGTTTTGGGGTTGTTTGGGGGTTTTGGCACCTTTTTTTTTTCTTTTTTTTTTGTCATGTGCACATTAGTCTGTCTTGATCACCAAACAAACTTCCAGGGAACAGATTGAGTTAGAATTTCTTATCTTATGTGGAATGCAAATTTCAATTTAAAAACAGTATTTGTTACCTAATTAAGATTCTGGGCACTCTTCTCAGTGGCGTTGTATGCAAGATCAGTGATGCGGTCTACTTACTTTAAGTTCATGTTTCCTTCCTGTCAATTCTGGAACATTAGATTACAAGTAAAATATCTATACTTTTTCTTCCCTGATGCTTGAACATTAGTCCAACACTCAGCTCATCTTCACTTATCTGCAGAATGTTTTGCTGGGATTGGTTTTTTGGCTATCTTACTTGAAACGCTTCAAGAACCGTTTTTAAGTAGCACTTACAGTGGTGCTGTGGTTGTAGCTATTTCAGGTGATAAATATAACTGGAACACATACAGAGTGTGCAGACAGTTCAGATCAAGCATTTGACCATTTAATTACCAGTTATTTGCAGGGACCTGGGTTCTCCTAAACTGTTTTAATTTGATACAGGATGTCCCACTTCTGTCATTTTTTTGAACTTTCAGTAAAACAGCATTTTTGCAGGACATTAGTGATACTCTGTAATGCAAACAACCATCATGATAAGCTAAGCTGTTCATTCTGTCTGCTCTTATTATTTCCTGATTCATGCATGCTAATTAAAGATCTGGTATTGTGTTGTCTTACAGCTTTATTAAACTGTCCTTTCATTCCCACAGGGCAGATGATTTGCTTCAGAATATTTGACTATTAAAAAAAATCATGCTAACTTCATTCCTTGTGACACTTCTGAAAAGTTATACCACTTTCCCTCTGTCTCTTTTCAGAGAATGGACCTTGGAGAATGTCTGAAGGTGCATGACCTGGCATTAAGGGCAGACTATGAAATAGCATCCAAAGATCAGGATTTCTTCTTTGAGCTTGATGTATGTATTTTGTCCTAATGATGGAGAGAAAGTATAATTTGTGTACCTAGGTGGACAAACTGAGCGCCAGAAGTTAAGTTTTGGTACACACAGAAAGAAAACTTTTGGAAAGTAATTTTATAGAAAGAGGCAGAGAAATCCTTGCACAGTTACATGAAAGATACATGCCTGTGCATGATTATATGTGAGTATTCAATTTGTATTGGTAGTCGTCTCAAGGTAGAACTGTTCACAGCCTTCCACAGAACGAATTATCATAAACCTGGATGCTGTCTTAGTGTTATCAAATAGCAAGCAAATGTTAAGGTTGTGTATGCTTTGAAGAGAGTCTTAAATTCTGTTCTTATCAAAGAAAGTAGTTTTGTATTGGAGATAACAAATCATATGCTATGTTTCAGTACACTGTAATGTGAATAGTACAGTTTTGAAATCCAAGCTAGGAGTCTCCTAGCTTAGTCTTCACTGGGACAAAAAGATTAGATGTCTTTTTTTTGTTGTTGTTTGGAAGGATGGTGTTAATATGCTTAATAGCTTAAAAACCTAGTGAAAAAATTTAGAATATTGCATGTATTGGCTGGGTGAGGTGAATATTCAGAATTTTAATGCATGTTAAAAGTGTTCACTTGTTAGAGAAGACTTCAGACAGATGCACTTCCAAATTTCAGCAAGTACTTGTGACAACGTGTAGACTACGATTTTTAAAAAGTTGTGTATTAATATATGTGATTAGTCACCATAAACAGCTAGATCATTGTTTTACAAAGGTTTCACTAACAAAAACTTACAAAAGTTAAGTCTGGAAGGTGTTAAGGCTGATGAAATATTCATGTTCTTGACAGCATTGATCAGTGTTCTTACTGATGTTTTAGGCAATGGACCACCTGCAGTCATTTATTGCAGACTGTGACAGGAGAACAGAAGTGGCTAAGAAAAGACTAGCAGAAACCCAAGAAGAGATCAGTGCTGAAGTTGCAGCTAAAGTAAGCATGTAAAACTAGTTACTGAAGTCTCTTTGAAGGTCTGTTTTTCCTAAGGAGCCAACTTAAGGCTTTGGCAGGCTATCCAATCTGAGAATTAATACTGAGGAGGGGAAAAGGAAAGATGTTTTCTCTATCCGTCCCAAAACTGCCTTTAAAGGACAGAGAGGAGAACACAGGGAAGAGATCTTTCTGATATTTTTGAGCTCAAGAAACTTGACTCTCTGTGATACTATGCCATACAAATGTTAGTAATTCTTACACTTCTTGATCAACATTTCATCCATAAAGTAAACAAATTTTGATGTGCTTTTCTCTAGATCTTGTAACTGAAAAAAATTTTTAACCATTTTCCTGCACATATATGCACATACTAGGAGTAATGGTTGTACACATACTAATGCTGATTTTGCAAGACTATGTGGTATAGACAACAGTGTGAATGACTTGAAGTTTCTGAACAAAGTCCTGCTCTGGAGTTGGTACATAGACTTGGTAACTCAGCCTTTCTTTGTGTGTTTCTACGAGGCAACTTCTGTTGCACTTTCACCTGGAGAAGTTATCTCTGCATGTTTCTTTTAATTCTATCCTACCAATTTTGTATATAATAACTCGGTAGTAGGTTCGATGTTCTTCGTAATTAAAAGCATTTCCCGTGTTAAGCCCTTCCTTGTCTTTCAAGGCTGAAAGAGTTCATGAATTGAATGAAGAAATTGGGAAACTGCTGGCCAAAGTAGAACAGCTTGGAGCTGATGGGAATGTGGAAGAATCTCAAAAAGTAATGGATGAAGTGGAGAAGGCTCGGGTAAAGAAGAGAGAAGCAGAAGTAAGTTGATTGTGTAAGACTGAGGGGATAGAGAGGGCAGGGCCCAATATTAAATTGGTTGGCATCTGTGTAAGGCAAGATGTCTTACCTGCTATCACTTCCTTAACGAATTGCTTCATATAAAGCTATAAAGAATTTGCTTTGTGACATCCTGTATAGTTTAAGTTTCTACCTTTAAATACACTCTTATATTATTAAAGTTATACTCGCTTCTGTGGATGATGCATTTATCCTAGTTCAGCTTTATTGGCCAGTTGTATCTGTGGTCACTACAATTGTGTCTATGTGTGGTGGATTGACTTAACCATTTGGTCTCATGACTTTTGCTGTGGCAATCCTGTTGTGCCTTGTGGTGTGCTGACGTGGCTTGTACTGGAAAGCTTCAGTGAAGTGAACCATCATCTTCAATGAATGCTAATTAGTCAATGGCTTGTGTATCAGGCAAGTCAAAATGGTCCTTGTTGTAATGTTCATGTGGCAGAACTCACAAAGAGCTTTTCCATATGATACTTCACCAAGATACTTAAATTTATAGAAACAAACATCTGCAGTTATTTTAACAGTACCAGAGGGGTTGCTGGCAGTCTTGCTTGCCTGTCATCTGAGGGTCTGTAGATAAATATTGCTCAGATAATTTGTTTAATTAGTGTCTAAAATGCAGGTAGATTTCTCAGGAAACTACTACTATTTTAAACAGGGTTCAGAACTAAAACTGATGTAATATTTCCATAATATGTTAACATAGTAATTGTAGTGGTAATGTGTATTCATTGTTGTGTATGAAAAAGTTGTTCACCCGTCAAAGTAGTATGATCTTAAGTAAACTTAATAATCACCCCACTTTGTTTAATTTGCAAAACCAGTTGCTGATGTCCTGCTTTTAAGTAAGTCCAGTTTTCAGTGAGACAGTTGATTTATGAGTAGTGGGAATTAACTAAAGGATGTGCTGGTGTACACTGAATTCAGTTATCAGTTTGTAGTGTACCTTTGAAGTATTACCTTTGTATTTCTGTGCATTGAGAAGTAACAGCAAATTGGTTTTTTTCTAGGAAGTGTACAGGAATTCTATGCCAGCCTCCAGCTTTCAGCAGCAGAAGCTACGGGTTTGTGAAGTGTGCTCGGCTTATCTTGGTCTTCATGACAATGACCGACGACTTGCTGACCACTTTGGAGGAAAACTACATTTAGGATTTATTGAAATAAGAGAGAAGCTTGAGGAACTCAGGGTAAATCCATTCTTATATTTTTGTGTATGTGTGTGCTCACACACACATTTGGGATTTTTTTAGTCTACAAAACACTAAACATTCTTATTTAATATCAATTATCTGGATAATTTGATTAGATGACCTCTTTTGCACTGAGGTATATTCAAACACATATTCAAAGTAATGCATCTTGGGAACAAAGAGTGCGATTGCACTTGCAAAATGGAGAACTGTATTTTGAACGATAGTGATGTTGAAACATTCAGCAGTCATAGGAAATAGCCAAATGAACTTTACTTTTAGGCAATTAATTGGCTAAAAGTAATAATGAGACTGCTGAAAATACAAGAACATGTAGTGGGCCTGAGTGAGTGATATTTTATTTGTTTTGGTGTTGAAATCCTCATTTTTTGTACCAGTACATAAGGAGGATGATAACACATGGCAGAGTTTTCAAAAAACATCTACAGAAGTGCTTGGAGCTCAAACAGCTTACTGTATGGTTAAAGACTAAAACTCAATTTGTTTATTTTATCCAGAAAAAAATAGGAGGTGACTTTCATTCTGTAGGTACCAAGAACTAAAGAAGATTTCTTTTTTTAAGTAATTTTTGAAGGCTTTTAAGCTTAATTGACGATAGATTAAATAAATAAGCTACAACAACTCAAGGCTGTAGCTATCCAAAGTCAGAATACAAAAATATGCGTATCTTGAAGTCAGTCTAGCTATTAAAATAATTGTTACAGGGGAGGTTGCATGTTATCTATAGCTTGAAGGTTTGAAATCTAGTTGGAATATTATCCTAAAGAACGCCATCTTGACCAGAAAACGTGTGCTTGAAGAAAGACTGGAATTACATTCTAGACTTTGGTATTCAAGAGGATGGGTTTGGACACTGATGCCATTTATGATCTTAGTATGCAAATTATGATGTTCAAGGCTCAGTTGAGCATTTAAATGTAGAAATCACTAAAGACAATAGTTAAATGAATTGAAGCCCTAAAACCAGAAAATGCTACTGCTGAGTTTGAGTAAATTGGCTTGGTTTATATTTCATAATATTCCACCTGTCTTGCATGGATACTGTGACTTACCCTTTGGAAAGCCCAACTCTTTCTGTTGACTGTATTGGCAATTTAGTCTTCTAAATATAGCTGCTGTAACATAAACCTTAGATGACTAGAATAGATGATGTGTGCTTCCTCTCATCCCTCCGTGAAATTATGCAGAGTCACTTGAACAAGAAACCTTGCTTGTAGTGAAATTACTGATATTGTACAAGGAAGTATAGATATGATTTGACATAAAGGGTTGAAATAACTGATGATTTACACCATTTGGAGAAAAAAATGCATGGATAATTATTTCACTTTCCCAAAGCATCAATAAAATAATCTTTTTAAGTACTTCGCTAACAAAAAAAGAAAACAATAACTATCCCCTCCTTCCTCAGAGCTCTCCTCAGAGATCTAATCAAGATGCTGCTGGGGCAATTCCACATCTCAGAAGAAGGTCTTTACAAAGAGTTGAATTTCTTGCATCATGTCCAGAAGGTGGCGAGACTTGGGTTTGGCCAGATCTCCAGTTGTGAGTTCCACATCTGAGGGCCCTCTACTGAGCGTGCCTTGTCCCCAGTAGTAGTGAGTTCAACCTGGGGGCTATCAGCTGAAGCATCCTCTCTAATTATATGTTCACAATACAGAAAGAAGTAGCCTCAAAACTAGGTATCAGCCCAACCAAGTCCTTTAAGACTAAGGATTTCTTTATGTCACAGCAAGGCTGAAGGAGTTAATAAAACAATTAACTCTCCCAGTTACGATTCCTTTCAACCTTTCCCCAGTGGCCAAAATATGATAGGATTGGCATGGAAACTCTCACAATAAAGGCATGACTTACTGCTCTGAATTCCCCTTCATGGAAAACTTAAATTAACTCCACATATTTTAGGTCTTCGTGTAACACCCATCTATTTGCTGTAGCTCTTCTGCAATAACTTCTGTTTCTTGGAGAAGAAATATATATATACACACTGAGGAAGAGAGTGGGAATAATATACACAAGGGAAAGGGAGTATACATGAGGGAAAGAACTGGATATTAACTGTATAGATTATTTTTATAGCACCATCATCTGACAAATTTTGAAATGTAATTTAATGATTATATTTGTTTGCTTATAGAGAATTGTGGCTGATAAACAGGAGAAACGAAATCAGGAGCGTCTGAAACGTAGAGAGGAGAGGG
>NW_010522059.1:25922-60833 GCF_000687285.1 Phaethon lepturus
AAGGAGGTAAAGTTTAATTGCATATACATAATGACCTATTTAAGTTTAATGGAAAAACTGTGATGTAGTTCATACACATTTTTAAATGTGCAGAATCAGAATAGTCTGCATTCCTTGGAAACTTACAAGGATTGATAGTGAGTTTCATGTCTGATTCTTAAGACCTGAATTGTTTTCATAGAAAGACTTTTTAAAAGCTACAGATAGAAGTGTCTCTACATAATTGAAAAAATGGCTTTTAAATGAGATAATTTTCAGGTGTGTACCTTGTTTTGAGACCTGACAGATGTGAGCTTGCACACATGTGAGTTTCTAAGATCTGTTAGATATTTTCTTTATAGATGTTAGAAGTTTTCCTTGTTGGAAGTAGTTGAATGTACGACTGAGGAAAGTAATTCCCTGTTCTTCTATGAAATAGTTGCTTCAAGGCCTTGTGGGGCTAGAGTGGATTGGAATCTGAACTGCAGTTCTCTTGACATCTCAGCTGCAGAATTTAACAATGTAAACTTTGAAATCTGTTGCAGTGTGGTAATATGTGCCTCCCAAGAAATAAGGGAGTACTGACTTGAACTGTAAGCTTTTTCTGTGGGAGGGGTGGGAATAAAAAAGCAGATTGTATATTCTTTTGAGTTTGTAGTATGGCGGGCTCAAAAATTAATAAAAAACCCCAACAAATACAAAACAGTTGTCAGAGGTATGCGTTTCCTGGTAATTATGTTACAAAGATGTTAAGATCAAATAAAAGGTCTTTAAATAATTGTTAGTAAAATAAGAAATACAGTAACACAACAACTAGTTTGGTTTGTTATTACTAAATTTTACTTTATTTGATTATAAGATTCTGTAAGAAAAATTGAATTACTATTTTCCATTTTTTTCAGGTCCAGATCCCACAGCAAGCATGCCAAAAGGTATATAAATCTGCAGACAAGGAGTACCATCAGTGAAGCCAGCCTTTCACAAGCTGGAACATTATAAGTTTGTCTAGCACTATTAGTTTCAGATGTCTGTCTTTACAGAAAAAGCATTCTGTTACATAGTCATATCTGTGTGTATATACAGTATTTGTCACCATGCTACTGAGTTTATACATGTATGTCTGTTTTGTGGCTACTACAATGCAACTTTTTGTCCCAAATAATGCTTAGAACACAGAGAATTGCTCTTTCTCCTAAACAGAAACTTGTGGTTAATACCTTGTGGTGAAAATTCATGTTATTAAAATCCTAAATGCCAGGTTAACTTTCAACAGATGGCCCATCATTAGTACAAGTTTTCTTCCTCACGAACACAGTTGAAGGTCACCAGTGAGGTATTGCAAAGTGATGGGGGGGGTGGGGAGAAACTAATGGTAAACTTTGTATGGTGTTTAGAACCTTCAGACTAGTTTTATTGTAGTAACTACGGGGAAGGATATAGTCCTTTTTCCCTGAGAACATACATATGTAGGTTCTGGCAGATAATCCTTGTCACTACATTGCGAAGTTCTACAACTTTGCCTGTTAAAGACAAGATTTTACAACTTTAAGAAGTAGGTATTTTCCATATTTTTAATTCCTTTCAGAAGCCTGAATTGGCTATGCTGTAACCATATTTACAGTCATGAATTAACTGTAAAATTGCATTAGTCACAAAGGAGTTTGTAGCATTTCTAATGTTGCTTTCCCCTCTCTGTTTGCCTGTGATAGGACAATGCAATAGTTCTTAACACTGCTAACTACTCTGTACAGATTGGCTTATTCATAGAGTGCATAATATTCAGAGTTCACTGGTAGAATAGCTAGGTGAATGCAGTGTCTGGTTTAAGTCCTTTGTGTTCATAGATCTAGGTCCCGAGATCGCCGCAGACATCGGTCTCGCTCAGCATCCCGGGAACGAAAGAGAAGAACTCGCTCCAAATCCCGTGAGAAACGCCATCGTCACAGGTCTCGCTCTAACAGCCGCAGCCGGAGTCGCAGCCACCATAGAAGCAGGCATAGTTCCAGGGAGAGAAGCCGAGAACGCAGCTCCAAAAAGAGGTAAATGTTGGCCTGGAAACAAATGGCGTTTCCTAGATGCATGATGAAAATTTTTGCATCAGATTAAGTTTACGTTTAGCACTTGGTAATTTAAACACATTTTGAGACTGTCTCAGATTTCAGTTACACCTTTAGCATATTTATGATTTGACATACAGTACTGTTGGGGTTTTTTTTTTAAATAAAAATAATAGGCTTATGTATTATTTCTGTTTTGGAAGAGTGATAGGAGGTATTGGTGTCAAGTTGATAACACTATCAGCTTCCTGCAGTGTAGAAAGTGAAACGGTTGATCTCCATTTAAACCCAGAGATATCAGCAGTCATCTTAATGTCATGCATTTGCCTTGTCCCTTGGGCTCTTGTTCCCAGCACTGGAGGCCATCTGTTGTGTCCTGTGCCAGATAAAAACAAGTTTAGATATGCATGAAAATAAACTTGTTGCATTGCACCTGAAGATGTTGCTTTGCGAGGAAAGTGGCTCAAGCCCTCATGGAAGGATTACTGCAGAGCAATGTGGGGCTGTTGCTTTTGAATGACTCAATTGCTGTCTGCTCCTGAGGATTTGCTGGCTTATTTTAGATGAGTGAGGTAAACATAATGTAGAAAAGTGTGGGAACTGCACAAATAAGTATCTGGTAGTGAGGTCTACTTGTAACCAGGATTCCTTTATTGTATAGGTCAGCCACTACGGCGTAGATTTGAGTGCAGTACAGTGGACAGGATGCCCAGTCTTAAAACTCTGACAGACTGTTGACTTGCAAAAGGATAAAAGATCTTGTTTTGAAGTGGCTGCACATGCAAAGTTTATAATTCAAATTATTTTAGGAGTTAAATCCCCAAGGATGGAGAATATGTGGTGAATATGTTCAGGTATCTCATGGCCTCTTTGACCCCAAAATAAGCTTTTCTTCCTGGAATAGGTAAGTGGCTGTAGTCCCATTGTGCTCTATAAGACAGCATAGAAGACAGGGTTGGTCCAAGTCTTTTGTTTCCTTCTTTTTGTTGCAGATGGTTAAAACTTAAATGTTCAGCAGTCTAGTTGATATAATCAGTAGTGTCTGGTATTTAAATTCTTCAGGGTATTCTTTAGTGTCCTGAAGTCAACATTTCAGACTTGGCAATTTCCATATTGATTATAGCCTGTCATCACAGTTATCTTAAAGAGCCTGCCTCTTCAAGGGATTCACAATGGCAGATTAGCAAATCTTCAAACTTACAATTTTTCAGTTTTAAAATAGATATTTTCCTGTGAATCAACACATTTTGTTAACTTGGATGAACCAATGTGCATTATGCTCAGATTGCCTTTAATTCTTCAGCTTTGAAGTCCAGCCTTGCAAGACTCAATTTCAGTCCTTCGAAGGAAACGATACTGATTGGTTGTTCATACCTCTTACTTCTCTGTGGTCAAGCAAAATTTTTGCTCTTAAAGTATGTGTATCATGTTTTCAGGAGACTAAAGAATCTTTACAGCTATGATCTTGCTGCACTGGGACCAGGATAGCTATTGAACTTGCAGCCAGGCTGGATACCTCCTTTATAGAGATGCCCTTCTACCCATTAGAGCTGCTTTTCAAATGAATGTGGGAGTTTTTCTATTGAACACCATACCACTGTTGATGCCAGAATCCAAAATAAACCTGAACTTGCAGGCTCAAATGTATTATACTTCCTTGTCTCCTAAGAACTCTTTTTCTAGTCCCAGAAAGTACTCATTGCCAAAACCTTTTTTTTGGGGGGGGGGGGGGGGGCGGACCCAGGGGGGGGGGGGGGGGGGGAGGCGGCACGCAGAGCGGAATTTCTTAAAATCTTTATATGAAATCCTTTTATTCAAGCTAGTCTTCCTTAAGCTTAAATATCGAGTTGTCCAAGGAATTCTGGCCAAGAATACTCTGGGAAATAAAAGACTCATTCCAGCAAGTTAACTTCTTCAGGAAGGAGTCATAGCCTTTTGGTTTTGAATAACCAAATAAATTCAGATGTGGGGAACATGAAGCTCTTGCCAAACTCTTGACAGAAGAGCAGTGTGACACCAGAAGCAACAGAAAGCTGCAGTGGTGGGGCAGCACGTGGAGCCACTTAATTCTAGAGCTTTAAGAGAAGTGTGGAGTTGTGGTTGCTATGTGGGAATAGTTGCATCTTTTTATATTAACCTGAAGCTTTCAGTGTGATTTTTGGGCTTGATGAAAGTACCATAAAACACAGTTATTGTAGGCTGCTGAATCCTACTGTAAAGGCTATTCATGTGTCTGGGTTTTTTTCAGTTTTGATTGCATCCATTATGGCTTCAACATGTAAACATAATAGACAATTAGACTCCTTACTGGAGAAACTCTTAATGTACTTTCGTGGAAGTAATTTTCCTATTTTTTTCTGTGTAACAATGTTATTACAGGCAAACGTATGCTGGGTGCTATTTGCAGCAAACCGTGCAGGTTTTCCTGTCCACGCTTCAGAAAGTATTTTCCAAAAAGCCTTTCACATAAAATGAAAAGCTTCCCCCTCTCAGATAGTTCTTCATTCTGAAAGTAAAGGGATGTTTATTATGTGCTATAGTTGAGGAAATCCTACAAATACGTACATTTCTTTGACAAACACATTTTCTTTAATCTGTATCATCATTCCCCCTATGAACAGGTAGGTAGATTTAAATCTCTTGATAGCTGGCATCTAGTTTCAAATTTATCGATATAAGGCACAGACCTCCACACTCTGTGGGCACAACTGAACATACACAAAGTATCTGGATAACGATAACCCATCTGGTAATAACAGCAACGTGCCTAAGGTAATAGGAGCCCTAGGTCTAACCCAAGCCTGGGGTTGGATTACGTTTATCAAGAGCAGGTTTAAATAAAGTCCTCTTTTTCCTTGCTGTTACATCTGTAAATTACAAATAACTAAAATGAATTCTCTTTCCTCTCATTAGAAACAAAATGATTTCTGCTTTTTGATTTGCAATAAGAAAGTGACTGCTGTTAGATGATGAGATGTGTACTCCATGATAAAAGCAATGATGACAGCAGACCTAATTAGGGTAAATTGAGAGGTGATTGTGTTAATATGCTTGGGCTCACTTGCAAGAATTCATGTGACAAGGGCTAATGTACTCTCATACAGACATTGTATGGACAAATAAGAGTACCTGAATGAGATGAGGGGTTCATTTGCCCTGTCTTTAGATGACTAAGGTGGAAATCTCACGAGTCTTATTACAGACTCATGTGACATCGTTTTGTGTTTGTTTTAAGATGAGACATATCCTGCCTTAGTGTCTCTTTCTTCTGCTGACTTAAGGAAATCTGGATGACTAGCTTAGATGTCTACACTGCAGACATTTAAAGCTGGGTGAGACAGATCTTTGAAGGTTTGAAACTGTAGCTGCATCTTTCCCTGCTTTCCTAGATCTGACTGCCTGCTCTAAGATTTTTGTCCAAGGCTACTTAGGATTATTTTTTTTTTGTCCTCAGACCCAATGCGGGCACCCACAGATACTGTCCTGGAACCATTATCACTTATTATAACACAGTTCATAGTTGGTGAGCATGACAGTGTGGATGCTGCCCGCATACCTGGTGAAGGGGGTGGTTTCTGCTGCAGAATCCACTTGATCAGTTAAGAAATATGCTTTCTAAGCATTCTGGGTAATGTAAGTCTGGGAGGGATTCTGATTCTAAAGGCTATACCTTGCCCCTGAGAAAGGCAGGAATGGTACTTCAGTTCTAAGTCTTCTGGTAGTAATACTGCTTGCTAAAGCAATTGTATAAGCTTTCCCATCACTATGCCGCAATTCATTAAAGCCAGTCTTCCTTCTTGTCAGCCAATTAGAGACTCACCTGTAGAGAGATGGGATGGCTGGACGAATGCATCTTGCATTCCCGCAAAAATGCATGGAATAAAAAGCCAAAGCTGTGGATGGCATCACATCCTGTCTGCCTATTCCAGGACTAATTACTAGAGTTAACTTGAGTCGACCAGTGTGGAAGCATTGTTACTTCTGCAGGGGACTTGCAGCACAAAATACTTGTGAAACAGCAGTACTAACTCCAGTATTAGCTTCTTGTTTGTTATGTAGCTCCTTTTCTTATTTGACATGTAGTTTGTGGAATAGGAGTAATGCCTGTGAATCTCAGTGTTTACAAATACTAAGTCTTGCAAAACACTACATTGTAGGGAAAACTAAAATGAATCGTTACTTCTTTGTAAGGTTATAAAAGGGAATTAGTGCAGGAGCATTTTGCAGACTTCAGTTTTGAAGCTTTGAGGTGATGACAGTAACTTTCTGAATGTGGAGGGAGTACAATCTCACTGTCCAGTACACCAGATTTTTTGACTAAGAAATCAGTGGCTAGCTTTATAGCATGCTGTTAAGATTTCTCTGTGAAAGTACATATTGGATTCTTTTATGATTGCACTACATATTAAAAGGAATGTGATGTTTTTCAACAACAGGCTTAGGTGGACTCCGTGAGGGAATATAAAGGAGGATGTCTAATCCACTTTTTTTCTAGTACAGGCAGTTCATTTATTTTAAAACTATGTGGCTTGTTTAACAGAACAGCTTTTTTTCTGGCTCCACTGTAAAGGTTTTGGAGATGCCTATTACCAAATATCTTAAAATAATACCACCCTAACACTGCAAAAACACACAAAGGATAATTCTTCTAACAAAACCTAACTGTAGCACAGATTACAGATTTGTTTTTTTATTTGGCATGTAATACCCTCATTCCAGAATTACACAAGTTAATTTCCCCCCTGCTTTTAATCAAATTCCCATTTTGAAACACTTTTTTTAAGTTTGTGATTTATATGTCTGAGAGAGGCTAGACATTCTTAAGCCAGAGACTACAGATGAGAAATTTCAGTTAAACTTCTGTTAATGCAAGCATGAGGGCAGAGGTTGAAAATAAAAGTGAAGCAGATTGACCTTAATCTGGGCTCTGTAATAAATGCAGATTAAATTCTGCCTTTATCAATATTTGTCTTATGAAATTGGAAGTAGGTAAGAGAGAAAAGTAGAATGATTTCTGATGTCTTCTCCTACACTTGTATGTATATAAATCTAAAGTAGTTTGGAAAAAGAAGAAAAACATTAAATCAAAATGCTGTTTGATGGCTACAGATTTGTGACTAACTTTGAATTCTCAACTTTACTGCACTTTTCAGGTCCTCAAAAGAAAGATCTTCCAGAGACAAAGAGCGTTCAAGGGATCGTGATAGGACATCACGTGATAAAGATAGAAGCTCAAGAGAGAGGTCACCACGAGATTTCAAAGACAAGAAACGTTCTTACGAAAGTGCTAATGGTCGATCAGAAGACCCAAGGAGCTCCGAAGAGCGTGAAGCAGGGGAGATATAACTGGCTGTATATTCACCCGATCTCTAGCTTCCTATGGAGTTGCATACTATGGTTTAGTTTACAGTTGTTCAGAGGGACACCAGTGAGCAGTTCCAGACACTGATCCAACTAGGGTAGATGTACAGTATATAAAAGTGGTTATAACCAAGTCAGAATTAAACCCCATCAATTAATGATGCCTAAAGCTGGGTCCTGGACTTCCACCAAGTTGTAAAACTTTTCTGAAAGATTTCTCTTTATTCAGGACAACAGTTTTATGTACCAAGATGCAGATATCAATGTTTTTAATCTACTTTCCAATACAAGTTAGTGAACAAATTATATTGTACTACTTGCCTTGGGTGCTTTTGAACCTTTATAAATTCTCCAATTCTGCTCCAGTCAAAACAGCAGCATTGAAAGGTTGTATTGGGGGGAAATTTTTTTTTTTGTTTGCTTTTTTGTAAGAGGGTGGGTGGATGGATGGATATTAACTTTTACTCTAAGGTTACGTTCCCAGTGATTTTTTTTTTTTTTGTTTGGGAACCTAGGAGTTGATTACAGTGGGAGCATTTAGACAGGAATGTGTGCTGGAGAAAGCGAAAATGTCTTTTTACAGTGCCTATTTAGACTTGGAAATTGAACAGCTGTTGCATTACATCTTTTTTTATTTCTACTTAAATTTTGAAATCAAAGCCAGTCCCATATCTGTACCATTTGATTGGTATGTGTTCAATATATTTGTTTTTTTCCATAAGGACTCTTTCTGCTTTTTCTTGTGGGGTGTAAATGGCACATCCTTAATTGTATTGAAAACAAACAAAAAACCAGCAACAACAAACAAAAATTAAGAACAAAAAAATAAAAAAAAAAAAAAAGGAAACATTGTCCAATAACTTAAGAAGGATATACTGGTCTCTTAAAGTGGTTACTTAGCAGTTCAGTCATTTAAAAACTAACATTTGGTTAGTAAAAGTTTTTAACGTTCACAGGCACTCTAGGTGAAGCGGTCTTTCTGGTTACATTCCTGACTCCTAAGATCTTCAGTGTGTGGAATCCATAATGGTCATGGCAAAACCACTAACTCCTTAAAGACTTCCATTTCAAAAAGCAGTATTTCATTTAGGTGCAAGCTGCCTTACCATAAAGGGGTTGCTGTTAGTTCTGTCAGACTGAAAGTGCTTTGGGGCTTATAAATTACTAAAATATGCCCTACCCTCACATAGAAGAATTTAGAGATTGGGAAGCTCTCCTCCTTGAGATTGCACCACGGAGTTACTTAACAGTGATGCATAAGAGCAACGTTTATAATGATTTGGGGGGGGGCATTTTCAGCAGGTTCTGCAGACGCTCCTCTGTATCTCCCTAGTCTAAGTGCCTCTGTAGGCCAGCTGATCATGGGCATATAATATCGCTATAAATTCAGTGTGTGTATTTTTCCTCAGTATCTCTTCTGTAGTCTCTTCAGTGTGGTCAGAACACATGGGTGATAATTCTAATACAGTAGATAATGGAGCAGTATTTTGGCTGGCAGTGAAAGCTAGAACAGAACCTTTACATCTCAGCAAGGACTTGTATCCAGCGTAGCACATACCCTCCTCTTTGAATTCATGATGTTTTAAGCTCCTAAAGAAATACTGTAATAATGATGGCTAACTACTTAACACTTTCTTAATTTACCCATTTGAAATCTGAACATGAGTTTCCTTCCTGGGAATGTCTTACGATTCACTGCGTGATGAATGTAAGTTACCAGTGTTTGTCCCTCTGGTATGAGCACGCTGTGTAAGTGCTTGCTACCATCTATTGTCACACCTTTGTTAATGGAATTCTAGTGGTGTGACAAAAGGTGAACAGTCATTTCTAGCTGCATCTTGCATAGCAGAATTGCCAGTGAGTGGATTGTTAACTCCTTTGGAACTCCTTTCTGGAATAAAAATACTCCAGAAATACTAAGGACCTGTTTCCCCCTACAGCCAGCAACTAGAAATTTTGTATTGTACGAGGCGGCTGGAGGTGGGGTGGGAATTTGCATCCTATGACAACCTGCTTAGACTCCTTACTAGCAAATTCTGGATAATATGCCATTGATTTTACAAATGGCTTTTAAATTCAATTACGAAGGGGTGATTGGATTTAGGCCTGCCTTATAGGTTTTCATGGGGTGGTGAGCTTCATAGTATCCAAGCAGCACACCAATGTTAAACAGAGAGAAGGTAAGTCTTACCTCTGGTATCCTGATAAAATAATCTGAATTACATGTGGAAATACATGCCTCCTGTCTGAAATGGACTGGAGTGTAGTTAGGAAGAGAACTGAATTGAGGCAATTGATGAAACGCTTCTGAAGCAAGAGACCTGGAACATCAGTCAGTAAGGGAGACTGCTTTATTAGTTGTGCCTGAGTAAGTAAGCACCTTTTTCCCCCTTTTCATCAGAACCAGCTACCTTAATTTCCAGGAGGGTTAAACTGTGAGGTGTTCCTCACCTGTGTATTTCCTGCTGGGCAGCTGAAGAGTGGTATTGACACTCATTAGTTTGGTCAAAATGATTATGAAAGGGATCTTGGGGAAACAAATCTCTGCTGCATCAGATAAGGGAAAAAGCTTTGACACCCATCAAGTTGTTTGGGCTTCCTTACTTGTGGTCTCTAATTTCCTGGACTTCAGTAAGTGGTTTAGCAATTATTAAATCTGACTTCTCGTCTTGAGCTGGGTGATAAATACAATGAAGAGATTATTCAGAAGATTGAGCCACTCAACCTGCTAACCCAGATCAAGTAAGTCCTACAGACATGGATGTACTGGCTGCCCGCACTATTACAGCTTCCCGCCCTTGTTTGTGCAGCTTTTCTCCCTTCAGTTGCTTGTTTGGCCATCAATTCTTACGAGATTGAGGGTGCCGGAGGCAGGGTGCTAGACCCACAGGAGAGCCATGGGGGATGCCGCTGTGCAAGGATCTGTGTAGTGAGCTGTACTGCTGCTACCTCATCGGTAAGAGATCTCGTGGGTCTGCAGGCCCTTGAGAGGGCCTGAGTGCTGAGAGTGCTCGAGGCCTTTCCTGTTTGAGGAAGACAGCTTCCCTGCGAGGAGGCTTACTGCAGCCTGGGAAGGGAAGGGAGCGCCTGAGTGAGCCTAAGGATGCTGTAGCCGAGCATCTCTCTGAAATTTTGCTGATACAGTTATAGCCCCATAGCGATACTTGTCAGACTGCAGGTGTACAAACGGAGCGAAACGAGTGAAGTGTTTGAAATGCAGTGAGCCTGCAGGTATCACTCCTGTATCTCAGAAAGCTCTCGCTCTGGATTAGTCAGGGAAGAGTGTAAAACAGAAGAGCATGAAGATGGTAAGCAGCTAGAGGATGGCACGTTACCAGAAACTAGGTCCTCTTGAACGTGCGTGGAGCAGAAGGAACCATACAGTGAAGCAGTGACATTTCCAAGCAAGAGATACTTGGCCTAGTGCAGCCATATCGCAGTACCCAGCATCAAACTGGCCAATGAAGCTGGCAGAGGAGGCTGTTCCCATCTGTCCTCCTGCCTTCCATCAGGTAGCGAATCCGGGATTTATCCTCCTGTTGCTACAACGCAAACCCCAGCCCTGGAGCCCATCCGTCTGCCCAACCTGTCTTGCACCAGTCATTGCCTTTGAGGCGCCTTCCATCCTCCCCCAAGAGCAGCAGGAGAAAACACATGAACCAATGCTCTAAGCCAAAGCAAATGGATGACTCTTTTTTTGACATTCCCTTGGGGCTGGGATTATCTATTTAGTTGAAGGGAGAATGACAGCAACTTGGTTTAAGGCACCCAGGGCCAATGCAAGACAGCTGAAGGCATGGGTGGGTGCCTCCAAACAAATGGCTTCAGCTACAGCAACTTCAGCACCGCAGAAGCATCTTGTTGCGATGCTGAAGGTGACTCTGTGAGAAGCGTGTGCTGTCTCCTCCATGGCTGTTAGGGATCCAAGCAGACTGCAGTTGCAGTCAGCATTAAAAGAAGTATAAATACAGAATGAGCAATGCACCAGAGGTGATGGCAGTGTGCAGCGCGTTGTGTAAGGGTCTGCAGCACCTGATAACCCCCCTGGTTTACTATTCTGTGCCCCACATTTCAAATGTAGAACTCCGTATAATCGTCCTTTGTTCAGCAAACAGTAGAGGTTAATTTCTCCTGAGGCAGTGCCTTATAAAAAGTGCTAATACGATCTTCATTTAGCCCTGTATGGTTCTCATTCCCTGTTTTTTGCTTTGATCATTTTTTTTCTCCTTGCTTCTTAAATTCTTGCACTGTTACTGCTGATGCAATTCTTTAATTCTTCTCTTCACTAAGACCTGGAGATGTGACTTTTGCTGCAGCCTGCAAAACTGGGAAGCAGTGGACTGCTGGGCAGGAGTCGTATCAGCAGCTGGAAATACAAAGGAAGAGAGGAAGAAATGTTTGTCTCTACCCCAGGCTCCCCTCTTTATCCCCACTTTCCCTTCTGCAGGCACATAATGGACAGTCAGCAGGCAATTAGAAAATTCTCTCATGACTTGTCTCTCCTGGCTCTGGCTTTTCACGACCTGCTGCTGGGGTAACCATGTCCCAAACCGCTTCCCCAGGCTGTCGGAGGTGCTGTGCAGGGCACTGCAGGCATGCCGTGTCCTAGGAAATGCAGCAGCGGGGAGTGCGGATCAGCTGTAACAAAGCAGGGCTGGCCACGGGCAAGGTAGAAAAGGGCCTGAGGGACAGCAGAAACTGCTGTGGCTCTACAGCCCTTGCCCAGGCTGAGATGATCTGGCAGATGCTGGCTGCTGTAAAGATTTGGTGGTGATGCGCAGTTAGGAGCACAAAGGTTAGAAATTGTTCCTGGGGCGGGCTCAGCGGGGATGCAGACTCACAGCACCAGCCGTCAGGCACCCCCAGCATCAAAGTCCTGCTCGAGCCTCTGCGTTTCCATCACTAGAAGGTGATAACGGGGTTGGGGACTTTGCATCGAACTACTGTAACTTACGAAAGTGCTGCCACCTTCCTAAGCTCAAACTGGATTGCAAAGGGAGTAAAGAACTGCTGATTTCCAACAGGCGAGGGCAACTGCTGCCTTGATGGAGGGTGGGACCATAATCCAGGTATCAGCTCCAATGTTGCCCAGCTATCGTCTTCCTTGTCCTAAAATCCTGCCTCTGCTTGTGACCCCATACAAAGCTCTGCTGGTGGCCCATGCTTGTGGGAAGTTTCAGCGCAATGTTGGGATCAGCCCGCGCTGCCTGCTGGCGGTGGTCAGCGGCTGCCAGGTGCCCTTGGTGGACACCTTGGGGAGGCTGGGTGGAGGTCAGCTGCACCACCATCACCAGCAGCGTGTCCCCAATCTGTCTGCTCCCACGTGGTTGTGCGGGGAGGAGGTGAAGCACCATGTTGGTGCCTGTGGGAGAGACACCACGGCAGTGCTTCCTCCTGGGGAAGTGCTTCCAGGGACATCAGAAGCAGAAGCCTGGGCTCTCCAAGGCAAGCATACCAAACGTTCTTGCAGTACAACGGGGCTGCTATTTCTACTGCCCGCTGAGTAAGGAAATGATTCATTCTAGAATGCTGCTGGCTCACAGCAGGAAAAAAAATCACTGCCATGTGTCTTAGGCTTTGATACTGACCATGTGCAATCTGACCAGTATAACCATGCCCCAAGCTGGCTCAAACTCCCTCTGCTGCATAAGCCAAAAGCACCCTGGTGTGGCATATAAGATTAACTGAGCCTCAGTGATATTCTAATTACAAATATTCATTAACTCAGTGTTAGCTTTAGCAAAGGTAAAGAAAGGAAGGCATCTTCACTAACATCCCCCTTGCCTAAAGCAGGACATTGTTACGAAAAAAAGAAAAGAGAGATTTTTGCAATGTTGAAAACTGAGAAGGTTAGAATAGGTCTGGGAGATTTTTTGGTTTGATTTGCAACGTAAGTCACACCTGTGCTTTTATGAGAGGCCTGAGCACCACACCTGATGGATGGGCATTTGAATTTGGTGGCTGGTCTAACTTTTCTTCCTGGGACCACTGGCTCCTAGTGCCAATTCAGGAGTTACAATTCACTTGTTGTATCTCAGTATGTTCTTCTGTAGGGAGCAATCCTTTCTCATTGCACATTGTGCCATTACAAGCTTTGTGGTACTTTCTGTTTAACCAGGAAGGTGAATTAAAGGTCTAACTGGACTCTCCTGCTCCTCTCCAGCTCTAACAGAAGCGACGGCCCTGGCACTGAGCCCAGGGTAGAAACATTGCTGCTCCCAGCATGTTCCCATCTGGGCCGTATCCTCACCACCTTCTACCTGTCACTAGGTGTTTTAAACAGCATCTAGAAAAAGCCTTTACTCTTTCAGCAACACCTCTGAGGACTATATCTATACCTACGCCCACAGCTCTACAGCAAAGGAGCTCAAGCAGCCCTTCACTTCAACCACCAATAACACAACTGACCTTCCAGTAGGAAGAGTGGGTGCGAGGGAAGGTTTTCCTCTGGACCCTGCTAGAAGGATTTCCTAAAAGCTTACCCAAATGCTCTGCAAGGTCTCTAGTCCCCTCTCTGGGCAGCCCCGGAATATCTGAGATGACCTCACCGCCTTGTTGACCTTGCTGAGCCTCTCTACTGTCCGTGCTCCAGGCAGGGGCGGGAAGGCTGCTTGGCTCAGACTCTCTAGCAAGAAAATCATTAGGCTGACGTGCCTCGACAGCTAGGTTCTTGCAGCTACTTCTGCAAAACACCCCCTCTCATTTCAAATTGCTGTTGTATATTCATAGCTCTTGGCTCTGAGTGATTTGGTGATACTGTCGCACACCACTGGACTCTTGGATTTTATCCCAATATTGATTTTTATTTGCACAGCGATGCCTTGCAAGTGGACCTTCCTCCAGGTAAGTTTCTGCTTTGTCACCACAGTGACTGAAGTTTTTCAAGTTAAATTTCTCTTATCTCTTTGCTTGTGTTACTTTATTTTCTATTCCTTGTTCTTTCCCAAGGCTGCCCCCATTGGAATGTCTGAGTTCACTCAACTAAGTCAATGAACTGAATTTAAGTACATATGTGTTTTTACAGTGTTTAGGTAATATTTTGAATCAGTAAAGTGGTTGTCTCTACAAGGTCGTTTTGCTTGTGGGGATGCTTTTTTTTCTCCAGCAACATCACAAGCACTTTGATTCTATTAGCTGAGGGGATAAACTTCCTCCATGAGCTCCATCTCACTCCTCTTCCCCTTTCTCAGTATTTTCCATATGTTTGCACCGTTCTGGTTTAGGTCAGACACAAAGATGACTCCATGGCATTCAGCTGATTTAACCTGTCACAGGCACTTGTCATACAACTCGTGCTATGTCATCTCACCCAGACCTACCTGATCTCCCACAGGATATGTGAAAACCATACAGCTTGGTGTGAGGGCCTTGGTCCCACTCACCAGTGGTGGTCCACAGGAAATCTCTTCCGGCCACATTTAGGTATGACATTTCCCTTAGGTTTCTCTTCACAGGATCAAAGTTATCCCTAAGAATGCATACAGTAGGTGTAGCACCATGTATTTACTGGTTCAGTAAATAAAGAGTGTGTTTGGTTTGCCTCCCAGGTATGTGAATCTTGCTGTTTTGCAGATGCACAGTGAGGTATGAGGAAAGTCAGGCAGGGTTGTGCAGTGAGGCTACTGGGAAACTGGGAACTCAGCTCAGGTATTCTCAATCTCAAAATGTCATCTAATCGACGCTCTCTTGGGAAGCTTCCTTCCATCCTTTGAAATCTAAAGTAAACATAAAAATAATGGCCATGTACTCCTAAACCACTCACATCACACAAATTTTTAAATTTTAACGTGTCCCCGCTTCCTAAATGGATATTAAAAAATAACTGATCTCTACTTAAGCCAGAGTTTGGTTTGTTTCACACGCTTTGCTTTTGCTACGCCTCTCTCCATCACAGGAGCAGGGAACACAAGAGCCTTAAACCATCGGCCGGTGTTGTCAGGCCCCTGACAGCCCAAGGTGTCTATGGCAATGACGAGCACGTCATTACAACTAACCATTGTCATGGCAAATAGTGCTTTTAACATGCATTAAAGCAAGTAAATAAAAAGGGGAAATTATTTTAAGCTTTACAGAGTGTTATCTACTTGTGCTCCCTCAAAGAGATTTGAGACTATAAATAGTTTTTTGCAAGTCTTGTTCTTTTCTTACAATACTTGGCGATGCTGTACAATATGCTTCCCCTTATCCCAGAGCTGAATAAAATACCGAATCCAATAAAGCAGTCTGCCCCATCCTCCCTCTCTGGCAAGCGTTCATCTTCTGGACTTTGGGATTTCAGCATCCTTTGCCAAAAAAATGGGATGGGTGAGGAAAACTACGCATCGAATGAAAGAGAATTCTGCGTTTTTAGCTGTTTACAAAGTTGTTTTGTTGTCAAGTGAAAAGCTTCCCTTCCCACCATCCGAGGAGCCTGATTACTGCAAGTGTGATGGGCGCCTGAGTGGGAGCTTGAGCTGGCTTTGGTAAACCTCCCAGTACCACCAGTAACCGTGCACTGTAACCAGCCACCACTCCCGTGCATCGCGAGTGCCTTTTCCGTGCTATAAATGAGAGGACGCATCTACTTTCTCTGTGTTTATTGCGTTACACCGAAGCAAAATGGCACGTGCTTATTTGCCGTTGTTAGCTGATGATTTCACCACACCTAAGGAATACAAGGAAAAGCAATTAAGTAGTTCAGGACTCGGTTCCCACTGAGGGGGGGCCCAGGCTGTGCGACAGGGCAGGATGAGGGCAGTGCCGTAGAAAGCCCACGCTGAGCTGAGCCCACCACAGTGCCCACTGCGGGCAGCAGCCTCCCTCAGCTGGACGCATTTTGCGTAGCACAGGAGCGAGTGAGCTTCAGCACTACCGCCCTTTCCTGGGTACGTGGCCAGAGACATTTGCTGGGAGTAGCACCGTGAAATCCATGTGCTGGAGGTGGCCATCCCCGCCCAGAGGGACCCAGTGGCGACCGCATACAGCGTGGCCATCCTTTGTGCTGAAAGTTGCTCCGAGAAGCCTCTCCCCAGGCTGGGGGACTCCACCGGCTCACACAGGACGGGACTTTCCCCGTGTCTTTCTCAGTTAGTCTTTCCCATACACCACTCCCCCCATTGTTTTAGTTCAAAAACTAAACAACACCTGTGTCGCTTAAATAATGACCTCTACAAAGTCCCTGGAGATGCTTCAGAATGGTCTCCTGTTCATCATTCATGAGGATGGAGAGGTATTAGCTGAGATGAAGACTGCTGGTGCCTCTCTGGGCCGGTGCTGCTGAAAGGAGTCTTTCTCTCTGGAACAGCAAGCTTAAAGTCATCATCTTAAAGTGTAGTCTTCAAGGACTGTGGCCAGAGGAACCCACGTGGAGCACCGAAGCTGCAAGGCATGTCAGGATTTGTTGGTTGGCTTTGATGTATCTGTAGGTTTCACTTAACTGTAGAAACTCAGTTTGCTAAGGAAATTACTGACTTCAATATCTATATTATATAAGCCTTTTTTTTTTTCCTTTCTTTTTTAATTTTTCATTCTCCCAACTGTGGCTGGATGCCCAAAAGCAGCAAATCAGTGCTGGCGACACGTTTGAAGAACCTGGAGGTTGCACATCCTCACCAACCCGCCTCTTTGTAGACATTGTTCAGCTGAGTGCAGATTTCATTAGTCACCTTCTCAAAGGAAGTTTTGCAGTCTCCGCCAAACTTCTCCTCCATCAGTTGCAAGATAATGTCACAGATAATCTAAACAAGGAGAAGGGAAGAAACAAACAGTGTAAACTTTCCTCCACATTAGAAAAATATGTCTTTTTAGTTGGGATTCTTGGAGGATGGAAAGGGGGTGCAAAACCAACTCAATAGCATATAGCATGCAGAGCTGGAAACTGGTCATGGAAAATTAGGTTCATTATAGAATTCACCAAAAATTTTAGTCACTGTTGTTGTTTTTAACTATCCTGTATCTAGTTAATGCTGACTGCACCCATATACACAGCACTTAAAGACTGCTGTACAGGACTGGTTCACTTTGTCCATCTACTACAATCCTTCTCCTGACAGTGGACTGTCCAAAATGTTTAGAGGCCATGAGGATCACATGTTGGACACCTATGGAATACATGGTTTGGGGAGGAAGTTTCTTCTTAGTCTTTCCTGCTCGTTAGCTATCTAGCACTCTGTAGCAATGAGGGTTGGTTTGTCTTTACAGTCACTAGGTAGGTGATATACTTTGAAATGTCAACTCCTTTTTTGTGCAGCATATATTATTTTGTGTGCATCTTTAACCTGAAAAAGTCTTTTCAGGATCTCTCCAGGCAGAAATCCTCTCTTATTCGCCCACTGATTGAAAATTGGGCCTACTACTTTGGAAACCACCCTCTTGGTGCCTGAGTGACCTTTGCCAGAAGGTGCCTCTTTTTGCATTTTGTGCTGCGTAAGGCAGACAAAATAGTTATAAACACCATCTGCTAGTGACCTTAGGTGGACTTGGGCAAGTCATTTGATCCCATGTTTATTATCTGTTTTTGTTTAGTGATGGCAATGGTGTTGCTGTTGTTGTTTAATAACGACTGGTTTAGTTGTTCTAGAAAATCTCAGTTCCTGTTATTAGAGAAAAAATAGACATCATGGACTGAAGTCCAGCGTAAGCTGCTTTTCTGTGTCTTGTTATTAAATGACAAGCGTGTGTGAATCCTGTTGCACTGAGAAAACCCATTCAACTCGTGGGCAACTTGGCAGCTCCCACCTGAGCAGACCTGCCTGCATCACATCTGCTGCACAGCCTCCTTCCCAACAGATGCTGGATCTCTCATTCCTGCTATCTTCCACCACTGACTGCCTCACCTTCCACCATCTCCATTCTCTGAAGCATATATATATTTATATATACAAAGCCTCTTTTCCTCCATTCTTCCCTTCCAAGGGGAAGACATCCTCTCATCACAACACTCCCTGAGAAGAGGGCTGCTGGCTCACCCTAAAGTTTTTGGGGTCAATCTTCAGCTGGGTGGCATGTTTCTGGCCGAGTGGGTTCACTATCCCAAGAAAAGCTTCAGAGTTGTCCAGGTGTTGCACCATGTCATTGATGGCAGTGAAAACCCTCTTGCCGTGGCCCCTGACCTGATCCGACTGTTTCATCTCTTCGGCGGAGTCCATGCCTTTGAAGTGTGCGAAGTAGGACTTGGTGTCTGGGTGCTCGGTAAACATCCTGTTGAGAAATGACAGATGTCCTAACTTGTGGACCAAAGGATTGATGCAGATATGGCTTCACATTCCAAGCCTTATCTTATGCATTTATTGCCCTTTTTCCTTCTCTTCATTAGAACAGACATTTCTTTCCCCTGCATTTCTTGGTTCTCCTTTGCCCTTCCCACCTGTGCACAGCCCCTGTGCCCACGGCAGCCTGTTCCCTCCTTCACCTCTCCCAAGGTCACTTCCCTTTGTTCACTCCACCTTAAAACCTAGCTATCCTGAATTTATTCTGCTGCTTCTAAAGTAAACATTGCCTCAGTGTTGACTCAGTGTTAGGTGGAGATAAATTCCACAAGGCAGTGGCAGCACATTCATACTGGGTGAGTGTGGTGGCACAATATTCCCTAAGATGGTCTGCACAGCAGATATGTCCACTGTGCTCTCAGTGGGTGTTTCCATGGAGAAACCCTACTGTTGGTTTTGTTACTTAACCCCTTCCCAGAGTCCATCCCAAAGCTTTCTTACTGCCTGTGATGGATTGTTGTTTGAGTACCAGGTACTGTTCATGTCATTTAAGGTAACACAATTCAATGCCACTCGTAAAGGAATTGCCTTTTATAATACACCAATTACAGTCATCTTGGTCTAGCTCTTAAATAAGCAGTTTATTCCATTGGGTAAACCAGTTACCCACCTGAAATAGCAATGGCAAATTCCAGATCGCATTTCACAGAGTTACAGGATGGTTGGGCCTGAAGAGACCTCTGAAGGTCATCTGGTCCAATCCCCCTGGCTAAGCTGGTTGCCCAGGGCCATGTCCAGATGGCTTTTGAATACCTCCATGGATGGAGACTCTACAGCCTCTCTGGGCAACCTGTGCCAGTGCTCAGTCACTCTCACAGTGAAAAAGTGTCTCCTGATGTTCAGAGGGAACCTCCTGTCTTTCAGTCTGTGCCCATTGCCTCTGGTCCTGTCCCTGGGCACCACTGAGAAGAGCCTGGCTCTGTCTTCTTTGCATTCTCCCTTCAGGTTTTTATACACATTGATAAGATCCCCCTGAGCCTTCTCTTCCTCAGACTGAGCAGTCCCAGCTCTCTCAGCCTCTCGTCATAGGAGAGATGCTCCAGTCCCTTCATCATCTTTGTGACCCTTCATTGCACTCTTTCCAGTATGTCCATGTCTCTCTTGTACTGGGGAGCCCAGAACTTCTCTAAAGTCAGGGCTGGGGCTGTAGGACACTAAGGGAAAACCTTCTAGAGTAAATTACCCTGGGGAGCCAAGCCACTGGAGGCTACTAGCATTTTATAGCTGCATTTCTGACCCTACTGTCCTCAGGTTGTGTAGACTGCAGAAGGAAAGAGCAGTGCATAACATTTTTTGAGGCTGATCCAGGCACAAGATGTGATATACAAGAAAACCAGAGGCAGTGGGAAGGCATGATTACCAGAAATAGTATTTGCGTATTCAGTGATCAGTGTGTATGGAGGTGATGTAAGTCCCAGCTGAGAGAGGGATATGTGAAAGGTGAATAGAAGAAACTTCAGTCTTATGGAAGAACAGAGGAAAATAGAGTGAAAACTAAGAGAGGAAAGCCCACGGGAAGGGTACAATACAATGAAATAGATGGGCTCTGGACTGGAAAGGCTGAAGGTGAATCAGAAGAGAAATATTGAGGATGTGCAAGTTTAAAAAAAATCATTACAGGAGTTTAGGTGTAAAGGGGAAGAGGCAAAAAGGGCCCATGTTTTCTTCCCATTCTCTTTCATACCACACTTTCTTTTCTTTACCTTAAATGGCTGCAGTGAAGAAATTGTTCTCATCTCTTCTTCCTTTCCCACCCCCTCTCTGCTTTCCTTTTATTTTTCTTTCTCTCTTCTCTTCCCCATTTCTTCCCTGAGGTGGGATAAACCACAGCAAACCAAAATGCTCCCAGCAAGGGCTGCATGAAACGCATCGAGACATGCTCCTAGGTGGTAACTCCATCCTTCTTGCCGTTCCTCATTCAACCCTCTGGGGTAGCAGCAGGACGGGATCTTTCCTTACCTGACCAGCACAGTTGTCCCATTGTCCTCAGCATCCACATACATCTTCTCCCAGGCTCCACGGGCACTTTGCACCTCTGCTTCAGAGAACGACATGACGGAGGAGATGTTGGCAACAAAGGGCGCAGCAGGAGGGAGAAGGACAGGGAAGTCCTGGCTGGGCAGTTCTGCTCCAGTTCTCTCCTCCTCTCCTCAGGGCTCTCTAAATACTGCCCCGGGGATTTAAGAGCTCTTCAATGGACTCTTTGTCTCCATTCTCCTCGGTCACATTTCTGCAGGCTTTAGGGCTGCCTAATCACTTTTAATCAGGAAAGAAACCAACCACATGAGGAGGGAGGACTAGCACTCTCGCCATGGTGTCAGGTGCCAGAGCAAAGATCTCGCTGCCTGAAGATTGAAGGGAAAAAAGGGAGTTTTCTGTGGGGAAGAAGAAGATCAGCTCTCCTCCCCTCTCACCCCTGCCGAGGCCAATGCTTGGCTTCTCTTTCCCAAGGGGGACTCTTGCCGGAGCACTAACTTTCCTCATTTTCTCCCAAGAGCACTGCTGTGCTGCGGGCAACGAGGTGCCTGCCGTCCCCTCTTCCCAGCGCCTCTTGGTCCTTCAGTTGTCCAAAGATCCTGTTTCCAGCTCCAGCAACCCCCTCCAGCCCTGCTTGCGTGCCACGGTCACTGCGTTCCCCACAGCAGTCTGGTTTAGCAAGGACTCGCCCCGCGGCTGCTCCCAGCCTCGCTACCGGGGGGGTGTGAGGCATCACCAGCCCACCACGACCACGTTGCAGGGATGGTGGTGGCAGCATGGGCACAGCATCTGTGGACGCGGTGCCCTGGAAAGCCACCTCATTTTGATGCAGGAGATGATAAATGGTGCTGGACAGCCAGGCCGGGAGCACAGGCGTTTCACAACCCTAATCCTTCTGGGATGTCTGTCCTCCCCCTAAGCCTACCTGGCTGGGAAGGAGAAAGAGATAAGGGGCAGGAGAAGGGCCAGCGTGGAGCTGAAGATGGTGCCTATGGGCCCGTAATTGTCATGGTCACTTGGAACCAGAGTCAAAAAAAAATCTTGGATAATCCACATGGCACCTGGGCTTAACCTCTGGCAGGAATGTTCTGGTTAAGTCCAGGGCACGCACACAAAATCAAGGCTAAGGGGCTTGAGGAACTGCTGCTGGACGCCGAGCGCAGACAAAAACTCTTATTGTTTGGGATGGTTTAGAGGAGGGAAGGAACAGGCACGAGGGGGGAATGTGTGGCACGGTGAGCACAACCAGCCAAAGAGCCCAGAGCAGAAGAAAAGTGGTGGTTGCAGCCTCACAGAAACCAATGGGTCTTGGTGGGCTTGTGTCCCACCGCTGCCGAGTGATGCCTCAAATGACTTCACTGAAGCTACCCTCCGCCGTGCCCCCCTCTCCCTTTTCACCACAGCAAGCAAAGAGTGGTCTGACAGAAAGCTGGACAGCCTTCTGCTTCCTCATCCCAAAATCCGCAGAAAAATGCCCCAGATTTCAGGAGATCCCCAGGCGGGGGACACGCGGTGCTGCCGGGACCGCTGCCTCTTTGAAGGCAAACACAAACCAGTCAGACGCCGGCCGGCCGAGCCCCACCACCAGCGCAGGGACGCAGAGGAAAGAACAAGGACATCACCGCAGGAGTCGGTGGGTCCCAGGCCTCGGGAGCCAAAACCGCCTGGCAGGAGTTTGGTAGGAAAGCACCAAGTTTTTGGTCGAGAGCAGAATGTGTGGCGGGTGCTTGTCATGGGTGGCCTGGGAGGGAGCAAGCTGCTGAGGAAAGAGCGGTGCCAATTTTAGCCGAAGGGAAAGGGGCCCAGGCAGGTCTGGAGCATGGAGGTACAGCTGCGTCTTCTTCTGCATGTGGATGACTACTCGCTTGCAACTTTTCCTCCTCTCTGTAGGTGTCGTGTTCTCCTCGTGGGTCCTGGTGCACCCTGACTTGCTGTAGACACTTTTCGGGAGAAGCTGGAGCACGGTGGTGAGCCCGGCACTCTGGCCTGAGCTACGGTAGCAATGCACATTGCTCAAGGGTGCATCTTCCCGCTTAGCTTTCTTAGCCTTTTACTCTTCCTCTCCCTTGTTCGCCTTTCCCTTCCCTCCCCTTTGTTTTTTGCTAGCAGCAGCTCACAAGCAAACCTCAGCTTCACTAGAGGACATCTCCTCTGCTCTTCCCAGTCTCATCTGGGACATTGCTTTATGAAGGCACTCATTCCCTCGATATATTGTCAGACATCCTGTCATGGGCCAAAAAACACCTGTTTTGAGTTGGGAAATTTCAATCACATTAATTTGTTGCCAAGTAACAAACCAACCAACATTTAGGCATCTCTCTTCCCCCCACCCTGGTCCCCCATGCCTGTGCTGCAGGTTACATCCAGGCCCTTTGGTGAGACCCTGGGTGGTGCTGGAGCTGGGGGTCATGCACGGGGGTCCCTTTGCTCTCACTGCTCCCTCTGTCCTACTCAACTGCTCTGGCGTGGGCTCCTCCACCGGTCACTGTCCCTTTGGGTGTCCTCGTGTCTTTGTCCCTCCTCAGGCAGCTCTTTTCCTTTGGTGTCCCTCTCCTGCTCTGCTGCCCCTCCTGCCCCTGCCCTGCCATGTCTCTTGTGTCTCCTCCTGCCGTGGCCCCATCTCTCCTTTTCCAGTATTCACTGCCCTTTCCTAAACATGTTTCCACAGAAGTACCATCTAGTTTGTCCAGTTTTGGGGTGCAATGGGTCAATTTTGTCTGGTGCCAAGCCTGACCTTCTGCCACACAGACAAAAACAATGATGCCTCAAGCATGTCACGGTGCTCTCTGTGACACACTTTTCTGTCCTTTCCCTTCACCTTCTGGTGTTACTTTTACTGTTTTGGAAAACTATCTCCCATTTCCCCCCTGCACAATTTGCCAAGTCCTTGTAAGATGAACACAGTAATTCCTCATACAGTTTTGACATCTCTAATAAGATTATACACATCTGTACTACACCTCAGGGGTTTCTAGAAATTGAGGGGGAAAAAAAAACCTCCAGAAGTCTATTTTTTTTGGCCTCAAAGTGGTATTGCTGTGAAAAAATTGTGGTTTAATCATAAAGTCATCACATTTTTGCCAACGCTCACCCTCCCCACCCTGTGGGAAGAGGATGCGTGCTTGGTTTATTTCTTTTTCCTCTCCCATGGTTTGTTTTGTTTAATATCCCAAAGAAAATGAACGCTCTTAAGTGTAATTTCTGCTGAATGGGGAGAAGCGTTTTCTAAGGGGGATGCTGGGCAGCGCTGCAGAGACAGCCCCGGCCACAGACGGGATGCTCCTCAGCAGGCAGGGTCAGGCTGAGGGGCCGAGGGCATTGGGAAATCCTGAGCAGGGAGCACAGCCGCGGTATTTCGGGCTGTGCGCGGCGGCCAAGCTTTTCCTGGCTCTGTCCCCAGCCAGGGAAGCCGAGGACGTGGCCTCCTGCCGCGGTGCAGGGAAATGGCGGCAGTTCTGCGAAGTGGGTTTGTTTCCTTTCGGTTTCTGAGAAACCGCGTGCTTTAGGCAGAAGGCAGCCGGCGAGCTCCGGTGACCGAAACAGGCAGCATTTTCTACCTGCCCAGCCCTTTAGAATCTGGCAGCAATGACTGCCTGCAGAGCTTGTTGATGCCCTGGTCACAGGCACCGCAAAGCCGCCCATGTTTTCTTCTCCTTGAAAGTTTGTGACCTGTTATTTAAGTTTCATATTTAATATAAATGAACCACCCTATTTATTATGCAACAGGGGTTAACCCCCAGCTCAGCAGACGTACCTGTTGTAGATGATGGCTGGAAATGGGCTCAGCAGCTCTAATTCTTATTTTCCCAACACCCTCCATATGGTCAGACCGAGGTTAGAGCCCCCCATAGCAGGTATTGCCAGGTTTCTCAGATGCTCAGATTGAGATGCTGACACTCAGTGCTGCTTTTACAGAGATGACAAGCACCCGCATCTGCTCTGTGCTCAGTCCCCGAGGTTATCAACATTACTAGCTCATCAAAACAAGAAAAATTAGGAGGTGCGATCGCGACTGCTGGTGTCAATGTCTGACTGACAAAGGCCACATAGCACAGGGGTGGGAAAGACCTGGGGCAGACACAAGCAGCTTTCCCAGCTGCCACCAGACTGCACTTCTCCCTCTCGTTCAGAGAGCAGTAGTGGGCTGGGCAGGAGATATGTGGCACTTTGAGTGGCTGAAAGTACGAAGTCCAAAGGGTAAAAAAAAGGCAGGAGTACTCAGCTACTTCTTCAGACCTAGCCACCCAGAATGGCTCTCACATGGTTTACAGAAAAGTACCCTTTGACACAATAGAAAGGCACACAGGTTTCTGTTGTGAATACTTTTATTGCGTGCATAAGATTTTAAATGTGAAAAAAAAGGTGATGTGTTCAAGATAGTTCGTTTTTTATACATCATAGGGCATAGCATATGTACAGATTAATGCTCTGAATGCTGCTTTAGTGATTGACTGCATTAAGTACATGGCTAGCGGTGATTCTGACACAGTATTACAACTAACAAAGATGCCAGCACGGAGTTTTCATGCAGTGTACCCAGCTAACCAAGTATCTGCCCTGGGACAGACTGGTGTTGAGCAGGGAAACTCTACACTCTTAGCGAAGGGGAAACAAAAAAACCTACAAAACAACCCCAACAAGTGATGCAAAGGTAGTCACCACATCCCACCACCAGACTGATACTCAGCCAGTTTACAAGCAATAGCTACTTTGGAGAAATTCCCCCCAGTTTCATTGCTGAGCAGGAAGTTCCAGGGTATGGAACATCCCCTTGGTCAGTTTGGGTCAGCTGTGATGGTTTTGTGCTCTCCCAGCCCCTTGCTGCCCTGAAAGCCCCCACCTAGGATTTATGCTCGAATCAAGGGAAAAGCTTGACATGAGCCGGCAACTCACAGACCAGAAGGCCAACCATATCCTGGGCTGCATCTCAAAAGCAGCGTGGCCAGCAGGTCGAGGGAGGTGATTCTGCCCCTCTACTCTGCTCTGGTGAGACCCCACCTGGAGTCCTGTGTTCAGCTCTGGAGCCCTCAGCACAGGAAGGACATGGACCTGTTGGAGCAAGTCCAGAGGAGGCCACAAAAATGACCAGAGGGATGGAACACCTCTCCTATAAGGACAGGCTGAGACAGTTGAAGTTGTTCAGTCTGGAGAAGAGAAGCCTCTGGAGACACCTTATTGCAGCCTTCCAGTACTCAAAGGGGGCTTATAAGAAAGATGGGGGCAGACTTTTTAGCAGGGTCTGTTGCAGTAGGACAAGGGCTAATGGTTTTAAACCAAAATAGGGCAGATTTAGACTACATAGAGGGAAGAAATTTTTCACAGTGAGGGTGGTGAAACATTGGCACAGGTTGCCCAGAGAGGTGGTAGATGCCCCATCCCTGGAAACATTCAAGGTCAGGTTGGACGAGGCTCTGAGCAACCTGATCTAGTTGAAGATGTCCCTGCTTATTGCAGGGAGGTTGGATAGATGACCTTTAAAGGTCCCTTCCAACCCAAAGATTCTATGATTCTACCTACACAGAGGGGCTCAGGCGGTGGCATAAGCACTATTTGTATCTGCAATGTTACAATCTGGCATTCATATCTGCCCAGTTAATGAGATCAAACCACCCAATGGTTTAATGGAAACAACAGTCCCACAGGTTTTGGATACACGCTCCCAGATTACATTGAGTTACCACTTCACAGAGTATCTTGACTGGGACAAGAGCACTTTAATTACATACAATCTATATAGGTGATGTTCCGAAGAAAACTCAAATGCATTGAATGTCACCTTGGCAGAGTTAAACCTGGACTCCAGATAAAAAGACCTGATATCAGAGGAACACGGGATGTAGATGAAAAAAGACATCAGTCTAAAAGAAATAGTTATGGGCTGGTATATGTGGAAGGTAGACACCCATCCAGAAGCTTTGTATCAAACACAGGTAGAGTACAGATTATTATATTGGTGGTATGCACTGTTGTGTTCAGACATGCAACGGGGCTAAGCTAGAAGGGCAAGAGATAAAGCAGCAGATAAACCTGCTGTCAGATACAACAGAAAGAGAGGTGTTGGACTGAGATGGTGGTTGGTGAGGAATGGAAGGAACCAGAGAATCAGACTAGCACACTGTTTACCTGTGCAAGCAGAAGGATGGATGATGGACTTTATTGTCCATTTGCCTTCTCTATTGTAGTAGTTATTACCTCCCACTAAAGCCATACTCTCCCTTGAGTTTTTTTTCCCTGCTGCTCGATGTACGAAGCATTTACACAGCTAAAAAATCTATTATAACTGTCCGACTTTGTTTGGAAATAATGTCAGTACATGTGGCTTTAAATTCAGTGAGCCCAAATTTAATATCCAGCTTCAGCTGGCGTTTCTTCCCCAGCTTTGTGTCTGGCATTGGCACTGTACAGGAACCAAGTTGTTCTATCCCTTCCTCATCTACGTATTGAGCATCCTGCTTTTCTGTACAATAGAAAGAAAAGCATGCACTTGTTTGATCTGGTTCTGTTGGATGGAAATTATAGTGGGCAACTTCATTTATATTCACTGACTCCTCAATTCCCACCAATTTATTGAAGAGATCTGTGCAATAAATATAGCCGTCAGCTTTTGAGACCTTTAGTTTATGGATGTCATGGATAGCAGCATCAAATTTACGACTAACTGCTATGCCATATGTCCGAGCGCTGACTCTTGAGGCAACAATGTGTGGACTGACTCCAAATAAAACAGCCCCTTTTGCAATGGCCACTTGGGCCTCCATTGGACAAAAGATATGATACTTCTTGCTAAAGGCCTGACTGATCGCATCTCTCAAGATGATGCTAGATGCAAAGCCTCCCACAAGCAAAATGTACTGGACCTTGGCCGTCTCAGGCTTGTCAAGAATTTCCCTCAAAGTACGAATGATATTTTTGATACTGTAGTCAAAAAAGCTCTTCATTTTCTCATATGTAATCATGATCATCCCATCACACCACATAGCTCCTTCTGCTTTTTTGAAGAAGTGGGAAATGTCCTTCTTGCGCTCTGCCACTCTGGTCAAGTTGTAGTAGCAGTGTATGTAGACCGCTTCCCTGCTGGCAGAGCATTTCTGTAGACTGAAGTTGTACATCATATGTTGTAATTCGGTAGGGTGGCTTTTCACATATTCATCCCATACACCATCATTGAATATTTCCTCAAGGAATTCAGTGAATTTTTCATCCACTCTGTTGCCTCCCCATCCACCTCCAGCTGCCTTGTGTAACTCCTTCAGGTAATGATTTTCTTGGATCTCATGTACCGTGATGTCTATTGTGCCCCCTACACACACAAACACAAATGAAGTTAGCTGTCGTCTTTAAAGTACATGAGGTCCTGACTTTCCACGGAATATAACCTTACCTTCTGAACTCCTGGTTCACAAGTGCGCTTTTCTGCTGCTTTCTTTTCTCGTCCTCACTCCTCCACTATTGCCTGCACACCTTTAGATTTCCTAAATTTACACACTTCTGTTTACAAGCCTGGTCTCTCAAGGCTCCTACAGTAATTGCTGATGAGAGCTGGATGCTCTGACTTGCTCCCTGCACAAGCTGATCTCCTTTCTGATCACAAAAGGACACTGGCCTCCTCATACAGATAGTTAACTCCTGCCTTTTGATATACAAGCCCTGAGTTAAAACGAGCAGGGGTGGTGAGACTCTCAGAAACTTGTGGTCCTCTTGATGCCTTTTCAGTATTGGTTCACAATAACCAGACCGCTGTTGGCAGGAAATTCATGACACACTGAAAAAACTTGCATAGGAAACTAGAGAAATTGCTAAGAAGTTCTCCATCAAATGTTCGTAATGATTTATTCTACAAGGCCTGCTAGCTAATCTCTTTGGTCAGTTCACTGGGCACTACACGTGCTCCTGCAGAGGAGGCTGTGAGCTCAGGCTATACAAAAGGATGTGGGTGCACGTCAGTGGCTGATGCTGGGACATGGTGCAGACTGATGCTGTCTTTTCTTCCCATTTTTCTACCTGCCCATGGATCTCGTTAAGTGAGAAATAACAATAAAAACCCCATGACAAGCACAGCAGTGGAGTCCAAGCTCTGGGACTGCACTGCAGTCCTTTGGGAGCCCACTGTGTCAGACACCGCGAAACAGCCATGCTCCGCGCCCAGCAAAGATGGCACCTGTTAAATAGGGAAAGTTTTACCTCCACAGTCAACAACAACATACTGGATCCCCGGGGAGTCTTCAAACTTCTTCTTGTCACTGCTGTCTGCTATAAATCCTTCCTGTGGAAGCTGTTTGCACCACAGCGATGCAGCCTCTGGCTCCAGGGCAATAATCAGCTTCTCAGAAATCATGTCAGAGATGAGTCCTGCCTAAAATCATGAAAGAGAAGTGCCAGTTCAAGGAAAGGTGGCGAGACCACTGCTGCAGAAACGCCACCCGCTAGAGAGGCTGTTCTTACCCCAGGACACCACGCTGGGGTGGTGGCTCTTGCAGTGCTGATCTCCATGGGGCTCATTTCTACATGGCAGTGGGGGGAAAGGGCAAAGCAGTTGTTACTGCTGGTTTGGGACATCCTCTCCCCCACAGCCCCCAGCATGGGAGATTTCTCTCCCTGGTAGACTGAAATTTGAGATACAGGTTGTTTAAATGTTGAGGAGTTCCTCTGCTTTGATGTGTGAAGAAATCTCCAAAGACAATTTGAGGAAGTGGGATAACCCCTGCATTTACCTCTTTTGCTGCCAGCCGCATGAACTGCCTGGCAGCAGCACTCCATATGGCTGGGACAGTAATGACCCAGGTGATCTCCTCTTGGTCGCAGACAGTTTGGAAAGAGGCCTCTTGGATGGTGTTCAGGGCGTGATCCTTCAGGTAGCGCAGGCATTCCGAAAAGACCGTCAGGGCGGGAAGCATCTTCCCATTGCTGGCTTCCAGCTCCATGCCAGAAGTGACTTTCTACAAAAACAGGTCTCATGGTCACATGTGGCAGTCTCAGCAAGAGACCTGTCACCTTTATACTTAACACTGCACAATATATGGCACAGAAGGAGGTCCTGCCTCCAAACCTGAGTAAATTCCCAGCAGTGGCTTCAGTATTGTGGCAAACGGCAGTCTAATAGACACAGGTCAGCTACGAAACCTCTTACTCACAACATCTGTGATTCAATAGGCAAAATACCACTGTGTGTGGTTGGTAAGTCAGCTGTTTCTCCTGGGCCAAATTTTGTAAAGACTCTGTAGATCTTCCTGAACAGCCAGTGGGGAGAATTGTATTTTCTATGTGACACCACCATACACCATAGACCATAGACCATATACCATACACCATACACCACCATACATTTCCCAGGTTTATGTATAAAGACTTCACACCTTTCTCATTGTACCTATACTTCTGTGTACGACATTAACAAAATATATTCTGGACAAATATGTAGACAAATTACCCTCTGGTCTGATACAGTTCCTCTGTAATGTGTCCTCTTGACTTATGTGTCCCCCTGGTTGTATCTGAAGCTTGAGGTAAGTGGCTGCTCGGACACTTTTTTAGTCTCTTCCAGGAGACCAAACCTCCCTCCATCAGTCCCTGATTGCCTGCTCTGTCTAGAAATAGTGGGAATTGTTGCCTGTATAAAATAAGGTTTTCAGGAGCCAGCCTTCGCTGCACAGTGCTTCTCTCTGTTTTGCTTCAGCAGCCACCAAAGATGTCCCTAAATCACAAGGATTATCAAGCGGATAATCAGCTCCATGAGCTTGGGATTCTTTACAGCCAATGGAGAAAAACAGGCCAGTCCAGGTGCTGCCCAGCGTAAATAACACACAACCAGGAAAGGTGAGGTGAATCCTGTTCTGAAGGTGCAACCACTTAAGAGAAAGGGAAACTGTGTTCATTTTTACTCACAACCTCGTTTCCTGTCACTGTTGCTGGCTCAGTTAGGAGAGGTTGATACAAGGATATATATGTCCTCCATGGACACTTTCTATGGAGATTAAGAAATAGTTACTGATGTATCTGGGAACTGGTGTTCCCCTTTCTTGTCTCTGACCCCTTCCACAGAGAGGCTGTAGAATCGCCACCCTTGGAGATATTCAAAAGCTGGCTGGACAATGGTCCTGGGCAACCAGGTCTAGGTGACCTTGCTTGAGCAGGGAGATTGGAGCAGATGACCTCCAAAAGTCCCCTCCAATGTCAACTGTTCTGTGATCCTGTAAGGAAATTTCCCTTAAACATTTTCTTCTTGGGTGCAGGGAAATGGAGCTGAACTAAAACCTCTCTCCAACCCCCTCTGAAAGTGAGTGAGAACCCACCACTCCCCACAGGTGACACTGTGGCAGACCGCATCATTCCAAGCTTTCCTGGGGAGGGAAGTCTTCACAGAGGACTGCGACCCACCACATCCAGTTCAGCGCTCATTGCTTAGCACTGGGGGGTGCCAAAGAGCAGACACGAGACTTTATCTGGGGCTGGCTCTGTACTCTGGGCTATTCCATCTTTGGGAGGCCCTGTGGGACCTCGGAGCAGAGACAAGGAGGCCCTAAGGTAGCCTAATGTTTGGCTGAATGAGCAAACCCAGAAAAAGCTGTGAAAAATTCTGAACTAGCACAGAGCCTTCAGAGAGAAATTATAGCCACCACACGCTTGAAGGGCAACTACCCACCCTTAAATTGGTTTCAGCATACCATTTCAGGGCAGAGAGAGGCAAGCTAGAGGGAGGTGTATAGCATGGAAGAAGCCCTTTTGGTGATCCCAAAGCTGCCCACCTCCTTTGAATTACAGGAAGCCTCACTTGTTCCCTCCGGAGGACTGAGGCAGGAAGCCCCAAAGGGAGGGTAGTTTCTCTGGATCAGGGCAGCTTTTTGTTAAGAACAAATATTTGGCTTCACCGAGGTGTGCAGTCAGGTTTTATTGTCTGTATACAACGAACAGCATCATAAAGGAATGTCCCATGAAGCCTTTGACTAATCAAGAAAAGAAATTTCTTCTTGAGTTCATCAAAATGCCATTTGATTTCCATTTATTCATCCTCACCAGCCAGATTACTCAGCCCTCTTCACCAGTTCCTCTACTCCCCACCCCTCAAACAAATGAATAGCTCTGACTCCCATTAGCAGTAACTGTGCCACCTACCGTGTTGTACAGCTTCATCTTGAAGTTCTGGAAGAAATACCAGTTGTCAGCTTCACTGGAGGGCAAGCTCTTGTACTTCATCACAGCATCGTAGCCAAACTTCCTGAACTCCTGCTTCTGGTTGAATAGGACGCACGTGGGCGTCTTCGGGGTCTTGAGCCCATGCTCTGTTCCCCAGTACACCTGGCGGATTTGGTCTGTACCTGAAGCAAGGGAAAAACAGTATCCACTGTAGGACGTGCCAAAATCTATAGCGACCACGAAGACCGACTTGCTGGCCATGGCCGATGGCCGCACAGAGGTGCACAGCTCGGGGAGCTACAGAGGAGTAAACGGGACTGGGAGGAAACTGAAACTACTCTGGCTGATACTGCAGGGTGAAGCCACCCCCCCGACTTTATTGGCCGGAGAGGGGTATGATACCAGACTCAGTGCAAAGAAAGCGTGCCTTTTCCTGTAAAAAGGAGGGGCTTGTTCCTGTTATTTATAGCAGAAAAGTCCCTTTGTGGAAGCAAGTGCCTGATACTTGCAGCAGCCTCCTGCGCTCCTGGCAGCACAGTCCCCTGTGCCGCCACTCATTTCAGCAAATATTTTCTGCTGCTGTAGAAGCATGGGTACACCTGAGTTTTCGTCCTACGGCAGGACGGGGTTCTATGAAGGACTCTGTCGGGGCGCTGATCCTAGAGAGGTCACTGCAGAAGGCAGCAGGTAGGTTGCACTGGGGGTGTCTTTGGCTAAACTTACCGAGTTTAACCTTAGCAGGGATGGATATTTCTACAAAGTCCCTTGGGGGGTTGCAACGAAGGACTGCAAATGTTTCCTGACTCTGAAATATTTCAGTAAAAGCTCTGTTTTCTACTTCCTAGTGTTCCTATGTGTTATAGGGTTGGCTAATTTCCTCAAACTCAGCTCAAGTTCAGCCCCAAGGGCTGAGACAGATCTTAAATGGATGTAAGAGGAAAAGAAATGGGGAAGAACAGTTTAAATAGTGTAACAGATCTTGGGCTTCGGGGACTCGGTCTCTGAGCTCATCAGTTTTGCAGGGAAAGGCTGACTTAAATGCAGATTTTATACTGGATTGTTGAGCTTAAAGGGAAAAAAAAGTGTCCTCAGTGAAAGACTGAAAATGATTTAACTGGAAAGGAACTGGATTTAACTCAAAAGGAACCCATCCAAGGAAACAAAACCGAAATCTGTTTCAGTGGGAGAGGAGAGGGGAGGTGCTGAGAGAGAGGGGCAGGACAGACCCTTGCAGCAGCTGTGCAGACTTGGATCAGCATAAACTGATGGTGAAGCCTGATGCTTAGGCTTTCGGCTTTCTCTGACGTTGCCTTGCGGCAGGAAGGAGCTTGCTGTCTGCTCCACCTGTATCTGAGCAGCAGGAGCACCTCAACCTGGGATTGTCTCTGCAATAATAGTTGATGTTTGGGATCCTCATTAGGAAACAGGGCACAGAGCAGTTGTAGAAATAAAAAATTATGTTGACAACATAGAGCCTCTATTAAAAAAACGCCACATCCATGTGTTGCAAAGTTGGTTTCAGCAGAACAGCTACCTGCATTTCTGGGTTGGGTTTTGGTCTGGGTTGAGTTTGTTTTCCAGGAGCTGTCTCTGTATCCTGCCCACTTCATTTAGCCCTAATGATTGCTCAGCCCCTCCTCCTATTTTTGGCAAACCCTGTCCTGTGCAGTCCTCTGAACTGTAACATGCATCATCTGGGGGAGTGCTAGCTCGCTTCTGCCTAAACTGCGTCCAGGTGCGTGCTGGGCCATCATGTGCCCTGGAGCCTCGATCCTGGCTCTGATATATTTGCTAGCATGGATATAGCCATGGAGCCTGTGCTTATGGGGCTGTCTATTGTAAGGTACCTGTTTAGAGTATGTGATCTTTCTTTCCCTTCATTTCAAAAATTCCCTTTTCTTTTTCCCCCAGACAAACATTTGACACCTCAGGGCAACCATCAGCATGTGGAGACAAGACTTCAAGGATGGAGGACTTATATCATGATCTGACAGAAAGGCTGGTGCAGGTAGAAAAAGAAATAAGGTGAGTGTGGTGACCAGAAATTACAGTGTTTAGCATGGCCTCTGAGGATCAACTGCAGCTGGTGTACACTAGGACAGGTTGGATAGAAGACTACAAATAAGCCAGACACAAGGAGGACTCTGAGTTAGCACCAAATTTGGGGCTATATTGGGAACCCAGAGCTAAACTACAGAAGCTGTTTGATCTGCACCATATAACATGCAGATCTTACAATTTTGGAGTATTTTATTTGCACTGTTGGTACTGACTCTTAGAACCACAAACCACCCACCTGGCAAAGCACAGCCTTGAGAAGTTTTGGTCTCTATATTTTTTTTTCCCTACGGGCTGAGCAGGAATTGGAGGGAGGAAGTTTACCTTGTGCATTTCTTAGGGCTTTAATGGATACTTGCCTACTGACTGTAATGTGGTTTATTATTTCTTTCTTCCCGTGACGGATGGACGGACAGCAAGAAAAGACTTTGGTCTGACTCTGTTGATACTCGACTACAATTTCTGGAGAGCTGCTACAGGTAATGTGATTCTTTATATCAAGAGTATATATAAGAGGGGAAAATCATAAATATTTCTGCAACTGTCACTGAAACATACTTCAGTCTTGGTTATCACAGCTCGGTCCTGCAGGGCAGACCAAATTTTCATTCTCCTGTTTGACTGCATTGTCATGGCCAGGCATGAGTTGCCTCTGAAACAGGTTTGTCTCGGAGTGCAAATCAGGGTACCTGACCGGGACACATGACATGAAAACGTGTCATGTTGCAAGATGAACTTTCATTTTTGTGCTAATACTTCTCTGAACATGTAATGGCTGCCTTAACAGCGGCAGCCCTCAATATAAAGGCATCCAGCCTAATATAGAAAGGGGAGATTGTAAAAGCAGCTCTGAGGACAGTGGAATAGATGTGCAGAGGCAGTCCTGGGTTTTTGCCGTAAAAACTCCCCTCTTGTGAACTAGGCAAGGGCTGAGGGAAGACATAGTGGTGGGAATAATGGCAAGAAGGAGGGAAAATGTTAATCAGTGTCGTGGTTTAGCCCCAGCCAGCAATTAAGCACCACACAGCCTCTTGCTCACTCCCCCCTTTCCCCAGTGGGAGGGGGGAGAGAATCAGGAAAAACTCGTGAGTTGAGATAAGAAC
>NW_010522060.1:0-952 GCF_000687285.1 Phaethon lepturus
GGCCGGGGTGGCTGCCCTGCGCAGTGGGAGGCATTCGGGCGTGGGGTGACAGCGGTGCGCTCCTGCCCCGCCGCAGCCTGCCCAAAGGGAGGCGTGGGGCAGCGCGGCTGCCTCATTTACACCGGGAAAGGTAAAAAGCCGGTGGGATGTCTGAGCTGTCCTGCAAGGGACATGAGGCACGACGGCCGTGTGGGCAGAGCTAAGCTAGAGCAGGCAGATACAGGTGGGACTGGCGCGGGGAGAGGAAAAAAGGTGGGACTGGCAGCGGAAGTGGGATGAAGTGGGATTCTTCGGGGGGCTATCTTTTGGGGATGTTTCTGGGCAGTCTGGGATTTTCTGTGTGTTTCACCTCTCGTTTTGCCTTTTTCAGCTCCAACTGAGTCCTCCATTGAGGAGATCTTTGAATCGCAGAATTCAAGGATTCCCGGAGCCATTGCTGTGTGCAAAGCATCAGTTCTCTCTTTCATTCACGGTTTCACTGTTTTCAGGACAGTTTTCTTCCTGCTGGAGCCGTCTGAGCCCATCCTTACCCATGATTAAATCTTTCAGTTTCTCTTCCAGAGCCAACTCTCATGCCTGAAAACTTTAAAAAGAAAGACGTGGTTGAAATTTTGTCCCACAAAAAGGCCTACAACACATGTAAGTAAACGTCATGGTGAACGTACCCCCAAAACGGGCCCAGAGATGGGACGGGGATGTAGAGAACTGGAAAGGTAAAAGGAAGGCGGCTACATGAGCACGATCCCGTGAGCGCGATCCCAGCACAGCTCTGCTGGGCTGGGCTCCTCCTGCAGCCCAGAGCCCCTCCGCGCCGGGCTCAGCCCCGGGCAGCGGGGAGAAGGCGGCTGTACAGGAGCGGACGGAGGTGGGACGTGATTCATGGGCCTGGGGAGGGAGAGGGGCAGCCGGAGCGTGCGGGGCCGCCCGCCGGGAGGGGTCAGGGCCGGGTGTC
>NW_010522060.1:983-2008 GCF_000687285.1 Phaethon lepturus
GGGTCAGTGCCGCTTCTCCAGGACGTGCTTCTGGTAGGAAGGAGGGTGGGAGAGCTTGGTGGGATCCTGCGAGACCCTGGTCTCCTGGCCACGGGGCACATGGGAGAGGAGGAGGCGCTGGGGGTGGTTTCGCGGGCGGCCCAGCCCGATGTGTCAGTGATGTACATGCACGTGATGCAATACCCCTGGGGGGGTCTGCAGGACCAGAGTGACTCCTCGGGGTCCCCACGCAGCCTCTGCAGGGCCTCACAGAGTGGAAAGCCCTTCCTCTCCCCAGGGCTGACCCTGTGCCCGTGCTGGCACATCGAGAAGTCTACACCACTCTCGCACCGTGGAGAGATTGAGCTTCCCCTCCCGACCCCGTCCTGCCGGGCAGCCTGTCCCTGGCACAGCCAGCCCCCCCGGGGTCTGGTCCTGCCCTCCCAAGTGACGTGCCTCCCTTCTCCCCAGCCATCCTCATAGCCCACCTCAAGCTCTCGCACATCGAGCTGCGCCAGATCCTCATGACGATGGAGACGGACCGCTTGGAGCCTTCCCACATCAAGCAGCTCTTGTTGTATGCCCCAGACGGGGAGGAAGTCCAGCGCTTCCAGAGCTACAAGGAGAACCCCGGCAAGCTGAGCGAGCCCGACCAGTTTGTGCTGCAGGTACCCGTGGGCAGGGACGTGTGCTCCGGGAGCGAGGAGGTCTGCGTGTGCGGCGTCCCCAGGGCATCCCGCTGAGAGCTGGAGGGGATGAAAACACAGCGCAGAGAGGAAGCAGTCGGCAGGACGCTGGCCTGCTCATGCATGCTGTGGGATGGGAAGAGCTGGTGGCACTGGTCACAGGGACCGCCGGCGAGTGATGCTCGGGCTGATGCCTGAGGTGTCTGGCAGCCCCCACTGCGGCTGTTTTACAGCTGAAGCATACCACGATGTTTACTCCACGGTATGAGTGACTTTGCCCAACTCTGATTTACTTTCCGCTGACAAAGGCACTTGTGGATGTTGGCGTGAGGCCTCCCCGTGCCGTGGCAGCAAACTGGC
>NW_010522060.1:2020-2482 GCF_000687285.1 Phaethon lepturus
CCCCCCCGTCCCGTGGCGGCAAACTGGCCGTGCTCTGCGAGCTGCAGCAGCCGTCCTAGCAGCTCTGCCGCGTCGCCCGCGCTAAGCAAGCGCATCCTGCTTTCATGTGCAGGGAACTATGCCAGGAAGAGCACCATGTAGGAGGAATTATGGCTAATGGTGATAGTAATTTTCTCCTCCTTTTGTTCTCAGATGTTGTCAGTACCTGAATACAAGATCCGTCTGCGCAGCCTACATTTTAAGACCACTCTGCAGGAGAAGACAGAGGAGATCAAAGCTAGCTACGAGTGCATCTGCAAGGCCTCTCTAGAGCTGAAAAGCAGCAAGAAGCTTGCTAAGATCTTGGAGGTCAGAACAGTCCTTACTTCTGGTAACAGCCACCGGGGGCCCCCAGCGTCCACGGGAGCGCCTGCAGGCAGCCGGGCAGCTCGCAGGCATCCCGCAGGCATCCCGCAGGCAGCT
>NW_010522061.1:0-253 GCF_000687285.1 Phaethon lepturus
GTGGGTGCCACAGGGACGTGGTTTCCACGGCCCCCCAAGACCTGCTCCTGCACGAGGGCCATCACTGGGGCGAGCCGTGGCGCTCCGTGGGGAGCACCAAGGGGGTGAAACGCTATTTCCGAGCAGCAAGTGCAGGAGCATGACCCCCAGCTCCAGCACCAACCCCTGTGCAGCGACCCACGGCGCATGTCACGAGCTGGCGGTGCTCAGCACCCACCTCGCCCTCCCTCCCCGGTGCTGTGGGAACGGGAGA
>NW_010522061.1:276-939 GCF_000687285.1 Phaethon lepturus
GCCAATCCTGCAATAGTCTCGTGTTCGCTCGGGGACCGGCTTTGTTCCCCGCACAAAGGGAGCTGCCAGGGAACAGGCGACAGCGCAGGCAGAGGGACGGGGAAGCAGGACGGGGCTTGTCACAGCGCTGCCAGGCACGGTGGCACTGGGCTGAGCTGGAAGCGGAGGGGGAGAGGGGGAAGAGTCGAAGCTCAGATCTCGCACGGGGGCTCAGCCGCACCCCAGGGTCATCACCGACCCGCGCGGAGCCTCCCGAGCCCAAAACTGCACCGAAAGTCCCTTTATGGGGTGCATCTGCCCATCCCCCGGGTCCCTACCCTGTAGTGAGGAGGGAGTCCTTGGAGAGAGACCCGGCAGCAGGGCCAGGCTGGGCTGTGTGACATGGGGACATCGCGGGGATGGCTCCAGGGCTGCCGGAGCCCAGATGAGGTGGAGCCGGGACCATCTCCATCTCTCCCAGTGCGCTGCAGGTCTCCGCAGCCAGACCTGCCGGGGCACCCTGGGGACCCCGGGGACCCCGAGGCAGAGGGTCACCGCGGGCTCCAGAGCACAGCTCCCTGCTCCCCTGCTCCCCTCCCAGCCCGCTGCTTCAGCTGTCACCAGTTAGCGGCCATTTGCACCCCCAAATCGGTGCTCTGGGATTCCCACCCTCCCCTCGCCTCC
>NW_010522061.1:1310-1535 GCF_000687285.1 Phaethon lepturus
TAAATCCCGGTGAGCGTCTCCCGCGATCTGCAGTGAGCCGGCGGGATCCAGGCACTCCATCAGCGTCCTCCGGCAAGGCCTCCCCTTCGCTTCGAAAGTTCCCAATTCAAGGGGAGTGGGGGTTGTTCTCACTTTTATGTGCTATCTATAGTCCCCTCTATACCTCTATATATAGATTATATATCTCCTAGCTAATCTCTTTGCAATCATAAAACCATTAAATTA
>NW_010522062.1:0-1164 GCF_000687285.1 Phaethon lepturus
GCTGGCTGGAACTGGCTCTGTCCAACATGGGAGAAGCTTCTGGCATCTTCTCATAGAAGCCACCCCTGTAGCCCGCTCAACACACAAAACTTTGACACATAAACACAGTACAATATTTAAGAAAGTGTAAAATGCTGTGCAGCAACTGGGAGATAGGAGTGAGAAAAATGTGAGAAACAACCCTGCAGACACGAAGGTCAGTGAAGAAGGAGGGGGAGGAGGTGCTCCAGGTGCCAGAGCAGAGATTCCCCTGCAACTTGTGGATGACACCATGGTGGAGCAGGTGGATATGCCCTGAAGGAAGCTGAAACCTGTGAAGAGCTCATGCTGCAGCAGGCTGGAACTGCAGCTGTGGGAAAAAAGCATTTCCTATGCTGGAGCAGTCTGTTCCTCATGAACTGTATCCTGTGGGAAGGACCCACACTGGAGGAGGAGAAAAGTGTGAGGAGGAGGGAGCGACAGAGGTGAAGTGTTATGAACTGACCTGACCATAACTGCCATTCCCCATCCCTGCCCTGCGCTGTTCAGTGGGGGAGGAGGAGGCAGAAGAGTCAGGAGTGAAGTTGAGCGCAGGAAGAAGGTGTTTTTAGTTTTGTCTTTGTTTCTCACTATCCTACTCTAATTTTAACTGTCAATAAATTAAATTAATCTTCCCCAAGCTGAGTCTGTTTTGCCCATGATGGTAATCAGTAATTGTTCTCCTTATCCTTATCTCGACCCATGAGCTTTTTCATCTTATTTTCTTCCCCTGTCCTGCTGAGGAGGGGGAGTGAGAGCATGGCTGGGTGGGCATCTAAGCAGCTAGCCAAGGTCAATCCACCACCATGTACTAAAAATTAATCGAGAAGTTTATATTTTGCGCTAATTTTTCCAGACACTTTAAAAGTCTCTGCACACAGCATAAAGAAAACTCATTGTCTGTGTGTCTGCATGAAATCCTCTTTTTTGCAGTTCCCTCGGCTGAAGTATAGGTTCTCAGGAGACCATGGAAGAGACCTGGACTGTTGCACACTACTGATCAGAGATGAACAGGCTCTGGTAGCAAATCCTAGAGCTAACTCATTTCTTGGTTTAGCCACCTTTGGGCTAAACGCGAGCAATTGCTCTATCCGCCGAAAACCCCCTCCCAGCTAAGAAAGGGAAATCAGGGAAAGAAAGGAAACT
>NW_010522063.1:0-1991 GCF_000687285.1 Phaethon lepturus
GGGAGTGATGCTATGAGTAGATGTACGATGCTGTGATGATATTAGTACTGGGACAATGTCCTGGCAGAGCAGAGCCCGGGGACACCAGGCAGTCGTACAGCCCAAGGCAGAGCTCCCAAGGGGCTGAGACCCCCCCGCCACAGCACCGCTCTGATTTGGTCCCCCCAAGTGGGGCAGAGCTGCCGAGAGCCAGAGCAGATTTCTGCTTCTGCACCCATCGGGGGACTGGGTGTGCCCCAGCTCCCCGACGGTGACCCCAGAGCAGGGCGGGGGGCCCCGAGATGGGATTTTTGGCAGGCATGGTTCGCTTTGGGAAAGCCATTTGTCCTTAGCACACAGGCAAGGAGAAGAGGCAAAGAGAGCTCCATGTTTATCCAACTTGTAAAGAGCAGTAGATTGATTTTACAAATATTACGGATTAATCCCATTAACATGGTCTAAACAAAGGACAAAAGACAGATGAACGTGCCTGAAGCGGTATCTGCCAGCTGAGTTTTTTCCAGCCTGGAAGGAAGTGACTGGGATTTCCCTGGAGTTCAACTTTTCAATGATTTCTTCTGTCTAGAGACCCCTGACTGCCTGGGAAGAGCCTCTCCTCTCCCCGAGCCGCTGGGAAAAAAGCACCGAGCGAGGCCAGATGTCTCCTGGCCATGGGGCCGGGCTGTCCCCAGTCCCCATCCCTCCGCCCGGGCTGCCCCCAGTCCCCATCCCTCCTAGCCCACGGTGCTGCTTCCCACCCGCCCCGGGCACTTCCCATGGCCCCACAGATGTCACGGACCGCCCGGGAACGATGCAAAAAGCATCCCTGGCACCAGCATTTGCGGTACCGGTGGGGGCCCCGGTTTGGACCATTCTCCCCCCAGGAAACCTTCCGGGGGAGGCAAACCAAACCTCTCCTGGGCCCGCGTGCTGAGAAGAAACACAAATCTCACGCTCGTCAATAAATTCTGTAAACAAGCACAATTTTCCTCCCACTCTGTTTCCCAACTCCTTCCCACCCCGCGAAGCCGGCGGAAACATCCTGATGCAGCACAAAGCGTTTCTGGCCCCCGGCGCTGCCCTGCATCACTGACCACAGGGTTTTACCCTCCTCCTTCCTCCAGCTTCTTGGAATAACGTTTCCTCGGGGGCAAAAATATTGCATGCTTTTTCTCAGCTTGAGAGGCTTTTAGGAAACTCAGAGAGGGGAAAAAAAAGTCTCTTTTCACGTGCTGAGATGAGCGGGTAACCGAGCCAGGCGCTTGTCCGCGAGCGTTATTTCACATCGCGTCGCACATCAAGAAGACCGAGTCAAGAGGCTTGGTCACAACGTTTTTTTTCCAGCCAGGATCACTCTAGTTTTAAGCAGAATAAGCAGGGCTGCCTGTATAACAAGAGAAAGCCTCTGGTGGGAGGACGATATAAATCCAACCTGCTTTTTAATTGTAAAGAGGTGAAAAGCTACACGCACGGGTATTAAAGGGCTGGGGGATGGCGGGGAGAAGGGCGGCTGCCAGACCCCACGGGTAACAAACTGCTTGGGAAGATGCTACGGGGTGGGTGAGGGTAAAAAAATCGGGGCAAAAGGACTGCTGGGAGCACTAACGTTTCTACTTTTGTGATAGCCTGAAAAAAATCCTTACTTAAGCCCCAGCTTTGTGCGGAACATGAACCACAGAAACTTATTTATCCTGGCAAGAAGGACTTTTCTAAAGCAGGGAGATAGTGCACGGAAGAGCAGCTCAGACACTTCTCCCTCACTTGCTGTCTTCCACCCCAAAACCCCAAAATGTTCCCCGGGAACGAGCACCCTGGGGTGTCCCTGGGGGCATGGGGCAGCATCTCGCAGCCAGGGCTCCCAGCGGCTCCTTTCCCATCCCGCCCGGAGCCATTCGCTCCTGGACAGCTTACAAAACCACAACGGATTTTTGGAAGTTTGTCCCGGTCGGGGGCAAAAGTTTTCCAAAGGAGAAGGAGGAAAGAAGAAGAAAAAAAAAAAAAGAAAAAGAAAA
>NW_010522064.1:0-214 GCF_000687285.1 Phaethon lepturus
GCAGGCGAGCGACAGGCGAAGAGCACCGGTGAGAGCCATGCTCCTGTGGAGAGAAAGGGGGGGCAGGCGCAGGTGTCACATCAGGTGCGCATGCACCGAGGCCCTGAGGTCTGAAACCCCCCAAGATTTAAAGCAAGCGGGATGCAGCTGCCTCTCCCCGACATGCCCATTAGCCACAGCTTTGGTCATCAGCTGGTGCTGATGCCATAGGCTT
>NW_010522064.1:285-1035 GCF_000687285.1 Phaethon lepturus
TACATCATTACCTTCATGCTGTGCATTCGATAGCCCCAATTTCCTACTCTTGCAGGCGTGCAACTACTTGCAATTACTTCTTAACACTTTTTTAAACAAAAATATTTCCAAACTGCATAACTATAAAAAAAAAACTTGAAAGCATGAGCTCCATCTGTCCTCAATTTGAAAAAAGACTTTAAAGCTTTCCTGTTTTTAAAGCAAAATCTTGCTTGTTTAAGTTACTGGCAATTGCTTCATCCTTGCTGTAAATTACTGTTCTGCCCCTTCGTTTCATTCACACATTTTAATCTACCAGTTACTTTACCATCTTTCCCAGCGACTGATGGCTGTGCCGAGCAGCACAGAGCCCAGACCCACGCCCTGTGGAATCCCGAGGATCTCCCTTCCGCAGCCCCAGGTCGAGAGCTCCCTCCCGGCTGCCCCAGCTTCAGCCACCCGGTTCCTCTGGGCTTCACACGCAGACAGAGCAGGGCACCGCCATCAGACACCATTAAGTCAAAGGTTTTGCACACCCTTTGTCCCAGCCCGGCCATCCCATTCACCGCCGAAACCTCTGACCCCACCCAGCAACGAAATCGCGTTTCTTCAGCAGAGCCGATTGCCAGCAAAACCACAACATGGGCTTTGTCATCGGGCAGCTGCAGTGGGAACAGCCTCCTGGGCAAGCCAGGCCACTTCTCCTGGTGAACATGTTCATCCTCCCCCTTAGTTTTGGAAAACCAGGCTGTGGGCTGGCCGAGGCGCTCC
>NW_010522065.1:0-11615 GCF_000687285.1 Phaethon lepturus
CACCGTCCTTCGGGAGCTCCTCAGGTACCGCCGGGCCTGCGGGGCGAGAAGGGGGGCCTGGGCCTGGAAGCCCTCTCGCTGCGGGGGCTGCAAGGCAGGGGAGGCTGCAGGAGGGGTCTCTGAGGGAGGGGAGGCCTGAGCAGGGGTGGTCGCAGAAGGAGGGAGTGTAAGGGAGCTTTGCGCCATTGATGCGGGCAAGGAGAGCTCCATGTCGTGCTAGCCTGGAAGATGCCCGCTGTGTGCATGGCAGAGAGAGCGCTGCAGGGTGCTGGATAAATGGAGGAGGACATGAGGGTCCTTGGTGCTGTTCTTGGAGGTGCCCGTCTGTGCCAAGCGCTGGGAACGTGGGAGAGCATTGAGGGGCTTTTGTTGCTTGCAAAGGAGAGAGCACAGAGAGGCCTGAGGGAATATGGGGTTGTGTTGCGCGGGGAGAATTTGGAAGCCCTGTGCAAGGTGAAGTGTGGGCAGGGAGTGCGAGGAGCTCACCCTGGGGCTCACAAGAGGTGTGGGGAGGTCAGTGTGCCATGGGGAGCGCAGGGAATCCCAAGGGAATACTGTGCTGGGAGAGCTTGTAGGTGCAGGGGGACCTTTGTGTTAAACTGGGCTGTGTTTCCCTGAAACCGTTGTTGTGATGACCCAGCTGTGAATGGTATGTGGTGTTGTACAGGCATGTGGGGAGTGGTGTGCTGCTATTTGCAACCAAGTGTTTTGTGTTGTGAAACTAGATCCTGAGACTGATACTCTGTAAAGAGTCAAGAACAGCAGGAGCTAGCTGAGTCTGTGTCTGTAACATTAAAAAATAAAATCTCTAGATCTGAGAAAAACTATGTTTGTGATTTAACGTGCAAATGAAGCATGCGGAAATGGGCAACTGCCCCCTCTAAAAACTGACCATCAGTTTCCTTGTTCAATGCCTCACCAATTTCAAGTCAGAAAACCTGGAGAAAATTGCCAAACTGGAAACACGGTAAACAAAAAGACCCTTGGGTCCAGAGGAACCCTGGGAGGAATGGAGACCTCTGTGCCCTTTCATAGGCAGCAGTAACACATCAAACTTTAGCTAGAAACGAACTTTTAGTTAGAAAACACCGCTAGAACTGTGGATGTACAAAGCGTAGAGCAATATTTCACTTAAAAATTTTCCATGCTGGCACTCTTGCTCGCTGTCAGTCAGTGGAAGGGTTTGGGACTGACCGTATTCAGTTCTGCATGGATGTCTCTTCTCTAGACGTGGCAAGCTGCAGAGGGAATCAGACTTCATGGCCAGTGTAGACAGCAGCTGGATCTCCTGGGGTGTGGGAGTCTTCATTCTGAAGCCCCTGAAGTGGACTCTTTCCAGCGTGCTGGGTGACAGTAAAATACCCGAGGAAGAGGAAGTTCTGATTTATGTGGAGCTGCTTCAGGTGAGTGTTGTTGAGAGCTTTTTCAAGTCATGCATCTCCAGCAAAATTGAGTCATTTTATGTGCTAGCAAGGAAAGATCAAGGTTGTATAGACCTTCATTTGTACTCCTTAGGTGTTTAAAAGCCTGTAGAGAGATGGATGGGATAACTCTGGCATAAGAAGTAATTTATATTACAGATGTTCCTTGAAACTATCGTAACTGACTTCCAAGAATGGGAGGGGCAGGCTTGCTTGCTTGCTTGTCTAGGAAGGCAAGTAGTATGCTGTGAGACCGCTGTAAATCTCAGGTTTGAGTTTGTGCAAGTGTAGTATGCGAGAGAAACTTGCAGATTGAGTGCCATCTGTTGTAGGGAGAAACGGGTGACGTAGAAGTCACTGGCTGTCAGGCCAATGTATCATTGACCTGAACTCGCATGTGCGTTATTAAAGGCTGCTTTCGCTTCAGACTTCAGTGCTTTCAACTTGCCTTTTCAAATGTGATTAGAACTGCCCTTGGGTCCTGACAAAGACCACGTTGTTAGTGGTAGACCTGTGGGTTGCACTGTGAATTCATGTAACTCATTGTTGCTCAGTCTAACTTGGATGGTGCAGTGCTGACAGTCCAGACCCTGGGCCCCTGTCTGTGTTACTCAGTGACTGTTAAAAATAACACCAAGACTTGCTGCTCTTGCGTGCAAGTGGTGTCTAAATGACTGGGCTAGCAGAAATGAAAGAGCTCTTTGTATGTGTTCCTTTACTTGTAGTTACTCTGATAGCAGACGGTGTCTTCTCTCTGCAAGTGTGTATTCCACAGCCCTTTTAGAGGGTATGTGCGTGGCAGAGGAGAGAAACCTTTTAAAAAGGTGCCTGGAAAACCACAAGCCTTGATGGGGAATGTGGGGGTGGATGGAAAGAGTTGTTCCTATAGGCTTAAGTGGACCATAACTCTCACTTGAAATGGGGAACACTTTTCTTTTTCCTCTGTCCACGTACAAATGATGAGTGCAAGTACAGTGTGGATTAAAGAAAAGGTTTCATTGGGTTTAAACTTGGGGCGGCTTCAAGAAGTGCAGAGGAGGCCCGCTTGCTGCCTGTGTAGTTCTTACGTTGTTCCACAGCACTTGCACAGGCAATGTGGATAGCATAGTTTTGGTTCTTGTGGAAGACTCTGCTATTTCTCATTCCATTAATGGTGATATTTTTAAAGCGTTGTAATTGCTTTTGAATGTTACGTACAACTCATTCTGAAAGTCTGTCTCGCCCAAAACGTGATGCATCTAACTTTGTACCCTCAGTGTGTGGGAGGAAGCAGGTGTGGACTTGGCAGTCGTTGTGAGAGAAGTAAGAGTCCTGTGTAAACTAATAGACAGCTGTGCTTCCTTTCAGGAGAAGGCAGAGGAAGTTTATCGCCTATATCAGAACTCTGCGCTTTCTTCTCACCCTGTTGTTGCCCTCTCAGAGCTGCGTTCCCTCTGTGCCAGTGTTTGTCCAGATGAAAGGACGTTCTACTTGTTGCTGCTCCAGCTGCAAAAGGAAAAGAGGGTCACGATCCTGGAACAGAATGGAGAGAAGGTACAGGGTAAAGGTGACTGCTTTTGGGTGGTATAATCCCTGTCTTGCATTTCATCTGGCTGGAAAGAATACTTTATTGGCTACATATGGGTGTTCTTTGATCGGAAAAGTCAATTCTATGTACTCCCACATTGTAACCTGGTTATAGATGAGAATAAATCCTCATTCTTGCATGGAAGTTTCTTATTTTCCTCTGTCAAACATTTGTAATATTACCTATGTAATTTAACAGCTAGAAAATTGGCAGATACTGAAGTTGTCTACTCGCAGGTTCACTGTTCCCAGCTGCCCCAATTAAAATCATTCCACGCCACTGGAATCAGCATTCCACTTTCTGTGAAAAGATTTTCCTGTCTATCAGTAACTAGAGAGATGCAGGCTCTCTTGTCTCTAAGATGGCATGTTTGCCTGTAGTGTTCTGTGCCGTACAGTTCTGTACTGAAGTACTTAGAAGTGTGACATTGCCATACACTGTTCAGAGCACCAGCTCAGGACAGCTTTAAATCTTCAGGGTGTTCCATTAAGGCTTTCTGGTTTTGCACCGATGTCACTTGATCCTATCTAGTTTAATATTAGATTACATGGTGACTGGTGTGTTCTCATCACTCTATTACAAGGCTTAAACTAGGGATGTAAAAGCATCTTTTCCTCCCATCGGAGTGAAAATATCTCTAGTGCAGGCACAGATTCTGGAGACAAGCGACTCAAGCATGTGGTTCTTTTTCTTTAGATAGTGAAGTTTGCCCGAGGTCTTCATGCCAAAGTCTCCCCAATGAATGATGTGGACATTGGAGTATATCAGTTGATGCAAAGTGAACAGCTGCTGTCACAGAAGGTGGAGTCCCTTTCCCAGGAAGCAGAGAAGTAATTTGGGGAAGCGTGGTGGGAAGAACGTCCATGTGCCGTAGAACTTTGTATTCCTGTGACATAGCTAGAACGAAGCTGCTTTCCGAAAGTGCAAGTCACTCTTTCCTGTTCAGTAAACATAGTAGCCACAGTCATGTGGCAGGGCAGGTTTTCCAGTCTTTGTTCCCTATCCCCATGAAAACAACATTCAGTGGATGTCAAAAGCCTTTGCAAAGATTTGGAATGTGTTCAAGAACTACTTCTGAGAAGCAACAATGCCTTAAGGGTGGTTGTATCCGAAACGCAGTGTTACTCGGTTACCTCTGGATTAGAGCGAGGTAGTGAGGATGTTGCTGATATGTAAAATAACTACTGCTTGCAAAGGAGTAAGCTGCTTTTCCTTGCTGCTTCTGTACAGGTGTAAAGAGGATGCCCGGAGTGCTTGTAGAGCTGGGAAAAAGCAATTGGTAAGTACTGTTCTACTTGGGAGGAACTACAAGTTAAGTGTCTTGGAGCTGGTCCATAACTGCAGATAATGACCAGGGTTAGGCATTGTGTACTTGAACGTAGATGTGTTGAAGTGGTATTTCTGAGGCCAAGGGTCTCCTTAACCTGGAGGTAAGAATATATTTGTCCAGAGTGATGTGGTGAAGAGAAATGGAAATATCTAGCTCTTAAAACCAGCTGTTGTGTGTGTGCGCCTTGCTGCACAGAGACTGCTAATTTTTTTACACTTCCTTTGGCTGCTGCCTGGTTTGTGATCCAATTCTGTGTTTGTAATGTCTCCAGGCACTGAGATGTTTGAAATCCAAACGAAGGACAGAAAGGCGCATTGAAGAACTTCACTCCAAGCTGGATGCAGTGCAGGGGATCTTGGATCGTATATACGCCTCCCAGACTGACCAGATGGTAGTGTGTTAATTTTGTTTTGTGCTTCTCACTTTAGCCCCGCTCTTCTCATTTATGCTGCTTGCTTTACCTGCTTGTCAGAGCTTGTGTCTGAGGGGTGTTAGATGGCTGGTGAGACTTTATTCTCTCCTCTGAATAAAGCTGCCTGTGGCTTTATTTTCTTGTGTGCTAGTGTTTCTCTGAGGATCCTGCTTGGATAACAGGTCTTGAGAGAAGCTTTTACTGCCTGTTGTTTGTTCTTAGTTAGCATTGTGCCTTTTTTTTTTTTTTTCTTTTTAAGGTATTTAATGCCTATCAGGCTGGTGTGGGAGCTCTGAAACTGTCTATGAAGGATGTTACTGTGGAGAAGGCAGAGAACCTGGTGGATCAGATACAAGAGGTACTGAAATAAGAGCACATCTAAATAAACAAACAAGTAGCGTGTAGATGTAGACAGCAAGCTTGCCCAGCTATTAATGCTGAGGCTTCTGGTGCTGTTTAGTTGCTATTCCATATGTCACCAGAGCAAACTGACTTAATCTTGGTCTTTTTAGATTAGCAAGCAGAGGTCTTCTAATAACTGGCAGTGTTTTGGATTTATGTATTTGCATTTATTGCTGGCTAGTAATCACAATTTACATTAAATTTGTGTATTTCATGTGTTCTTTTGGTTAGCAATATTGTGCAAGCACACAGCTGTCCTAGAAGATATTTAGTGAGATGTATTAAAAAGAAATACAGGTCATACCTTTGGAAGCTGGAATGCAACTACGTGCATAAAAACACGGTCTTAAAACTGCCTAACCCATAATCTTCTGCAATTCAGTAGGGGAAAGGAGATGGCTTTATTCTGAATGAATTGAAATGAAGAGAGTAATCTGTCTGCATAAGCTGGTGTAAAAACCAGAAAAGGATTACTTTTTTAGAAATGTCAGCTCAATGTACTTAAGTGGTGACTTCAACTACAGAGCTGAGGGGCTGTCTATAAAATTTCATAGCTGAAATGTATTGGTCTTTGGCTTCCTTATTTTGGTAGCCTAAGCTACCTAATAAGCTGCAATATAGGCTTATTACTTATGTGAAAAAGCCAAAATTGGGGAGATTTTTTCTCTTTTTCCTGAAATTCTGTTTCGGGTTTGATGCTCAAACATGCTACTTGGTCTTGTAGCACTTACTAAATAATATTTCACGATAGTGCCTTTGCTACTGAAAAACCATGTTGGAAGTCTCTCTTTTGCACTAGTGTCTGCTGCCTTTAAGTCAACTTTTGAATTTTTTTGTTATTTCTACTTTGACATAGGTGGTTACAGTAAAACATAAGATTAGCTTATATCGTATATCCAACGCTGTGTATTTTTCCTCAGCTTTGTGATACTCAAGATGAAGTAGCCCAGACGCTGGCTGGAGTGGGGATCAATGGTCTAGGTATGTTTTGGGGTTTTCATCCTTTGCTCATCTCCTCTTGCCACTGCTGGCCCTTTATGCTGCCATCCCTTCCCTGCTCCCTCCCCGCACATGTCTAGTCCTCCTTTCTGGGAGGATAAGCACTTAATGAAATACCAAAGATGTTGCTACTAGTGCCTTGAGAGGGAGTGAGGACTGACAAGTTTTCTCTGACAGTGGGTTGCAGGGGAATCAGCATTTGCGCATCTCCACATCTTTGCAGTTTCCAAGTGCTGGTGGATTTCAGTTCAGAGTTGTGTAATGTTGAGTTAAATCTATTTTTAGAGTGACTGCCGCTTTGTTTTTTAAGTGATGATCTTTTTCCTCTGGCCTTTGTGTTGCTGCAGCTTGTTTGTCTCTGCTGAAATGTTTTCTTGCCCTTAGATGCCTCAGTGCAAAGGCTTCTAAAGGAATAGCTTGTCCCTGAGATCAGGACAGAATTTTCACTTTTAGAAGAACAGGGAGCTCCTCCTTATTATGAGTAATAATGGATGGGAGTAAAAATACCTCTGTTAAACTTGGACTTTGGGCTGTGCTGCGAAGATGATACTTATTTCTGCTTGGAACCGAATGTTTTCTTTAATCAGCAGAGGTGGACACAGAAGAACTTGAGAAGGAGCTGGACAGTCTCCTCCAGGACTCAACTAAGGAGCCTGTAGATCTGCCTCCCGTTCCCCAGAAGGTGCTGAATCCACCTATTTCTGATGCTGAGCTTGAAGCTGAATTGGAAAAGCTCTCCGTTTCTGATGGAGGTACAGATGTCAGCAAGTTGTGTTAGCTGGCTGCTATTAGGATCTATGACAGCCTTGCAAAATGAAAGATGTCTAGCAGAACTAAAATTGGAGACAGAATCTTTCCCACTTCCAGTTACACGGTTGAAAGCAAGGTCTCCTGGTGTCCCTGCCAGGTGCTCAATGGCATTGTCTTTTTTGCTACCAGACTCAGTCCTGAGAGAACTGCCCTCTTCGCTAGAAATTCTTCCTGGACTTTTTGCCCTGGGGTACAGGGAAAGTTGAAAGCCCTATGAGGGAGCTAGTACTTGGACTAAGTATTTTTTGTTGTCTTTTAACAAAACCTGTACAAAGCCAGGCAGTGTTTTTTGTATGTTCTGTTAACAGTGGTGAAGTAGACCAGCATTTTCATGCCTGTTGCTGCCAAGCACGCAGCATCTCTGTCCTAGAATGCTTACTATGTCTTATAGGTACAATGTCTGCTTAAACTAATGCTAAACTAGTCTTTATTTAGTAACAGTGAGTGACCAGAGCTTATGGGCTTGAACTGCATGCTGAGTTTTCCCTAGACCTGTCTTGGACTGGGGTAAATAGACTTTAATTTTCCTTTCAGGAATCTGTTAATGAACAATTACACAGGACTGTCCATACAGTCTTCTTCCTATTTGGGCAGCCGATACTCTCAAGTTTCAGAGTAGAAAAATGCTTAGCATCCCATATGAAACATGAAGCATGGGTTTCCAAGAGAATGAAACTGAGTATTGAAGCACTGAGGTGCTCTGAAATTGTGTTTGTTAGTTGTGGACGTGGTTGATCTAGTCTCTCTTACTGATGAAAACTGATGTCTTTCTGTTGCCATTTTCTTTATAGATTTGCTACAAAAGACTCCCTCTGCTTCCTCTGAACCCAAAACAGCTCTGGGACTGAATCTCTAAAGACCCAACACTATCCTGTTGCTGCAGTTTGAGAAGTTGTCTTAAGGTTCCTTAACTAATGACTAGAACTTCTAGGGAGAGGGTTAACACTCCCATGTTCTTCATGGATATCACTTTGCTCAGCAACAGGATCTCCTGCCGTGACAATCCACTCTGGAACTGGCCCCAGCTGGTGTCTGTCATCTCTGTGCCAACATCTGCACTGGTCTCGACTTGTTATCCCAAGTCACTCTATGACATCCAGTCTTCCCTTCTGGGAATGCAATTCACTATTCTGCCCAGTGAAGATAAACTCTTCTATGTCCATAACAGTGCTTTTTTTTTTTTTTCTTTTTTTCTTTTTCCTTTCCTGTGGCTGATGTTGAGAATCTGAGTTGCAGTGGTATTGCAGTTGCTCAACATTTGGCTGTGTGTGTGGTTGTTTAAAACACTTGGCACTTAAGTACTGTCCTTAACATAAGTTATCTGCAACAAGCTTAAACACCTGTTGATAGTTCTATCCCTCCCTTATCTGTATTTTGCACGGTCGTGGACAACTAGACACTGTAACTGTTAAATTGTAGGAGGTTTTGTTGCTGCTCTAGGTGGCAGCAATTGCAAGCACAAGACAAAAATAATTCCTCTTTCTGTAATGACACTAAGGCCTTAGAAGGGAGACCTGCAAAAGATTTTTAAATGAAGGAGTTTCTTGCGCTGCCTGTTGTGATGAAGGTTTGCGGTCACTATAATACAATTTTCTGCTTGCTCTTACTTGAAATTTGAGCTGTTTGCTATTTTTGTATCTTCCCTGTTTGCAAAACTTCTTGGGAGCCGCAGGGTGATCTGCTTTGAGCTCTCATACTGAGTGATTTAGGGTAGGAGGGGAAGGAATACATAATTTTCCCTTTCTGAGGATGGTTTCATATAACAGCCTTGACTTTGCCTTCGGTCTTGATGTTGCAATTCAACAATATTATGGGTTACCAGAAAGCCTGAAAACAAAACTCTGTAAATGTTTCTAATGCAAAAAAACCCCCACACCAAACAACCCCAAGCACAGCAACTGAAGATGTTTTTTAGAGGCTGTCTTTACCCATCAGAAGTGAAATCGTCAGCTTTTGCGGGTCACTTTTTTATTATATGCACGCACATGGAAGAACAGAAAGCCCAATACCTGGCATGAATAAATGAACTCTTTCAGGAGGGGAATGTGCTATTAACTGGGCTTTCCACACGCAGAACCTGTGTGTGGCAGGGGAGCAACTAGCTACGTGTTGATGTATAATCAGTCCTTCTCTCTCTGCACCTCTCCCTGACTCGGAATGTATTCCTGTCACTATTTCTACACTGCCTCCTGTACCAAGCTCCATTGCTCGAGCTACGTGGATGGCAGCTTGGGTGAGCGGTAAACTAGGGATGGAGTTCCCATGTCCTGTTAATTACTGGCAACCCAGCTTTAGCCCCAGAGGACTGGGGAGGACTGCAGGTGTCCCTAGGGTGCCCTGTTGGCTCTGGCTTCTTTGTCACTTTGTCCAGGAGTGCAGACTCCAGCCAGAGAAGGTGTGCTGTAGCCAGCTAGCAGTTTACCCAGGCTGTACATGGGATTATGTGAAATGACTTGAAGCTCTGTATTCCTTTCATTTGTAAGTAAATGGGAGAAAAACCACTGTGTTTTCTGCCTAAGTGTAATAAAGGGGAGGGAGGAACCGGAGTCCCTTGTGGTGCCTCCTTTTCTTTCCCCATGCCGCAGATCACTGGCACATTAGTGCTGTTCCAGCTGTGCTTCTGCATCTGTAAGACTAGTCTGCTGAAAGTAAATGAGCAGATTTCTGGGCATCTTTGTCAAAAAGCAAACTGAATCGCTGCTGTACCCGACTTTGATTTCCCTGAGCCTTCTTTCTGTGTAAAAAAGCCCGACAGTTACTGTGTTTAACATTTTGAAGTTGTCTGTTTTTACCAAGTAGCCTGTGCTTGCTTTTGGGTTGTACGACCTTAATTTTATGAGTATCATTTTGGAAAGACTTGCTCTTTCTTTGCTTCAGCCCATCTTACCTTTCCACTTCCATCATTGTGCGTCTCAAACTAGTGCAATGTCAGGGCTCATGTAGAACCCAGTCCTTTGCTTAAGCCACCTTGCTGTGGCCATGGAGGAAACTGCTATGCCAGGAAGTCAGTTCTCCTCATTGACCCCTTGGTTTTGTACTAAACAATCTGTAAGCCTTATTCTGGAATGGTTTTTGTCTGGCTTCTTGTTCCGATTGTAATTAAGCAGTGCAGTAGAGGAGAGTGGTACTGTTTTTTTCCTCTAAAGACAACGAATCTAGATGGAGTAACCTGGTGTATAAAGTACTCAAAATAAATTACTCCTACTTCCCTCCGATACTGAGATGTCTGAAGAAGCTTTGAATTTGCAGGCAGTCAGGCCTGTTTCCTCAGGCAAGAGGTTTGATGTCAACTGGCATGCTGGTCCCTGGAGAGCAACTGTGGGTTTCTTGCAGGGACGGGCAGGGAGGAGGAAGTTTCTTGTTCCTGTGCTTATCTTACACTGTCTACAGTGCAACTCTGGGAAGGCTCAGGTCTTGCCTACAACCAGTATCACTGGATCCTTTTTTTTTTTTTAAAGAGGATCTGATTACCTCTTGTTTCTCTCCTGCTATCAGAACTTGTACCCTCTCTGGAAGTAAAGTGCCAAGTGATTGCTGTAGGAATAAAATCTCTTCTGCGATTCTGTAATGCATCTGACTGAGACAGCCATTCTGGAAGAGGCATTTAAGAGTTAAACCTAAGCAGCTGCTGCTTTATTTGAAGTGGCTTGTAATTTTCTTCCTTTGATGCAAAGTGGGGAATGTAATCAAGATGGCTGAATAGAGAATTTTAAGTATATTTTGGTGAGACAGCAGGGAAGGGAAGTAGAAGGCAGCTTCTTGCTGGGTGAGGAAATTAAATATAAAAACCTAGAGCTGAATTGCCACCAAACTGTAATGTTACCGTATTTGAGTGCTGTTTAAAATAGTACTTAACTTGATTCTCAGGAAAAAATAACAGCTGCTTATGTGAGGAAATGTAGCAACTGTTTAGTAATATAATGCAGCAGAACAGTTCTCTCAATAGAGAGAAGATTGTATCTAGCAGGCAGGAGGAATTAATCTGTGAACATGAGCAACTGCCTGTGTTTTGTTTGAGTAGCTGTATTTTGTTTGCCTATGACACCAGAGTTAATGGTCCTTTCTTCACTAGGTGCGTTCTGAGACACACAGAAATTGGGTGATGCGTTGGATCCCTTTCCATTCCATTTTCCCCCTGCTAACCCAGCTTTGAATGTCAGCTTCAGTATAAGCGGTGTACAAGGGCGAGATCCTTTCTTAGATGTTTTTAAGCTCCTAAGGAGGAAGGCTTCCTTGTATCTCGAGGAATGATTTCCTGGAATGCCTCCTGGCTTAGCATGTGTGACTTGAGTGTACCGTGAGCTCCCACTCTGAGCCTCTGCCATGATTTAATGCTGTGTGACAGATCGTCTGCCAACCCTGCTCTCTTGAAGAGCAGCGAAATGCATCCTGTTGTTTATGTCTTGCTACTTAGATCTTGAAAATCGTTGTGCCCAGTATAGGGAATATGAGAAAAATGCCCTTTGCAGCACAGAGGACAGTGCATCTGCATGCATCCTTGCAGGGGTTGGTGCTCTGCCAGCGTCCTGCGGTGTCTGGGCAATTGGATGTCCCTCCTTTTCCTCTGATGAAATCCTGGTGAGGAGGAAGGGAGCTGGCCCGACACAAAAGCCCCAGGGGACAGTGCTGAGCCATCAGCCAGCGGCTGGGGGCCCCCAGCCCCCCCTCCCCGCC
>NW_010522065.1:11646-20349 GCF_000687285.1 Phaethon lepturus
TTGGCAGGAGCAGGCTGCAGACGGTGGAACTAATAAGGCTTAATTAAACAAAGCCTTCAGAAGTAAATGCTGTGACATGCTGGCAACAAGTTTCTTTAACCTGTCACAAAGCAAGCGTGCTGTTTACTTTAGGAGTAAGCTTGGTGCTGTATCTTCAAGAGAATAATTGTGCTCTTGTTTGAAAGTTGTTCTTGGGCAGTTTCTGCTCTATCTGGGCTTATGCAAAGCCTGGGTCGCAGGGTCAAGTTAATTAAATCTCAGTGCAGCTGAGCTGACTCTGTGTAGATCGGCTGCTTTCTTCCAAAGTGGTGTATGTGACAGGCAAAGGCAGAGGTCATGGTGATACACTACAGCAACTCTCAATGTAATGAGTGAATTAATGCTGAATGGCCTGGTTGTTTTTTCAGTTTGATTTGGAAAGCTTTTGCTGCTCTTTCCCACCTTGGCCAGTTTGCCAGCAAGGCTTTTCTCAAAAGCACGTCCCCATTTAAGCAGCCATTATGGAGCTGGCTCTCGAGGAAACTTGCCTCCTGAAAGATTTTTCTGACATTTTTTTGCTCAAAGGATCCTTTTTGCTTACAATAACGGCTTTAGTTACAAAGTAATGGATGGGATCTTCTTGCTTCCAAGGCTAAACCGTGCCTTAGTAGGTCAGACCTCATTCCTAATACCCCAGTGTTCCTCCCCTCGACGCAATAGGCGAGAGTCTTGCAGAGCCGTTTGCTTGCAGTCAGCCTGGAGTGAGCGCTTGATGGGGTAGGGAGAGGAGTGACTTTAGGGGGGATATCCCTGCTCAACCCTCCAGAGCTGCCCCCAGTTCTGCAGTACCACGACGCTTGTGATCGCTGGCTTTCAGTCCCAGCAGACTACCAGGATGTGCCCCCACCTTTGGCATGACAAGCGAGGCAGTGGGCTGGGGCTGTCCAGCTCTGCTCAGCCCTGGTATGAGAGCACAGGAGTGAGAAGGAAGAGCTGTTCTTTTGTGCTTTGAGAGGAACGGTTGGTAAGGGTAGGGAGGAGACCTCTTGGGGGTGACACTCTTTACTGAGTACTGTGCTGGAAAGACATCTTAATTCTTCTGGTTAATGATTTCCGTTGATTGCTGAGGTGATAGCTAATGTGGAACTACTTAGGAATTAAATTTAAAGAAGGAATAATGAACTTGAAAGAGCAGCTACCTTGTATCACTTTACTGAAAATACCCATATTTATTCAGGATGAAAAAAATTATCAGTGATGTTCAGCGATCTTTGGTTCTGCACATAACCTCTACTGAAAGAAACACTGAAAATTCTGCTTTGTCTCATACTTACAGAGAGAAAAAACTTTCAGATTTGTGTAAGTGGGGTGTATGTGGGTTTTTTTCTTCTTTTCCTGTGGATTTGAAGGAATTCTGTAAAGTAAATGCCAGTTTTGCACCACTTGCAGCTGGGCAGCTCGGGACATGGGGAAGTAACTGGTTCAGAGTCATATATCTGAGCTGTGACTCAGTGCCTGTGCAGTGAATTTAGATGTCTTTTATTCAGAGATCAAGCACACTAAATTTCCATCCTGATTTGCATTGAAGACCCTCAAATCCCACTTGAATGTTTATTTTATCCCTTCAAATCCTATCGCCTAATTCCCAAGCAACTTACCCTGTCAGCAGCGGATTCCCAATGGCGTGTTCTTCCTAGCTCACAGAGGACCGACCTGGTGAGTAGCAGACCTGCTGTGCGGACAGAGACACCTCTCACCTGTGTGAAATCCAGAGGCAGTTAGCAAGAGAGGGAAGAGCAGACAGCAGCGCAGCCTGTTTTATCAGCAGAGAAGGTCTGTCTGCAAGAGCAGAGTGAGCCTGATTCCCTCTTGCGTCTGGCAGCAAGTCCCAGCCTGGCCAGTGCAGAAGGGATCGACTGGGATTCTGTAGCAAGCATCAGATCAACAACGGATGAAGAGCTTCTGAGAGAGGAGAGGGAGGAAGGCTTGCAGAGAAAGCCCTCCCAGCTTGCTCGAGTGCTGGAGGTGAGTGCCAGCTCTTTGTGAGCGGCAGGCTGCAAAGAAGGAAAGGTGGGGTAAGAAGCAAGAGGGGAAAAAACCAAATGCCACGCTGTCAGCAGGAGACTTGCAAAGGAATGAGAGCTTCAAGCACTTTTCTGTGTGCTGGGTCGTCTGGCTGGGTGTGAGAGCTGGGAGGATTGCAAGTTGGTGCTTCTGAGATGTCAGCAGAGTGGTAAAAAGGGGGTTTGGATGCTGATGGGGACCTGAACAACTGTGAAACCTCTCAAAGGACTGGAACAAACGGCAACCCATGGATGGTTTTTACGCTTCTGCAGGAGGAGATGGCCAGGATGCGATCAATGACACCAGCAGTAGGAAGAGCTGGGCGGAGGAAGGCAAGTCAGAGTTGTCCTTCCGTGTCGTGACAGCTGCCTTACTCTTCCTTCTCATCCTCTCCACGCTCCTGGGCAACACCCTGGTGTGTGTGGCTGTGGTTAAGTTCAGACACCTGCGCTCTAAGGTCACTAATTTCTTCGTTATCTCCTTGGCATTGTCTGACCTCTTTGTGGCTGTACTAGTGATGCCCTGGAAGGCTGCCACCGAGGTGGTGGGGTTCTGGCCTTTTGGGGCTTTCTGTGATGTTTGGGTGGCTTTTGATATCATGTGCTCCACAGCCTCTATCCTCAATTTGTGCATCATCAGCGTGGACCGTTACTGGGCAATTTCCAACCCCTTCCGCTATGAGAGGAAGATGACGCAGTGTGTGGCTTTCATCATGATCGGAGTGGCTTGGATACTGTCCCTCTTGATTTCCTTCATTCCTGTGCAGCTGAAGTGGCACAAGGATCGTGAGCTCCTTAGCCAACAGGAGCCAGGTTTTAATGTCACCAGTGAGGAGGAGAACTGTGATTCCAGCCTCAACAGGACTTACGCCATCTCATCTTCTTTCATTAGCTTCTACATCCCTGTTGCCATCATGATTGTGACCTACACCCGCATCTTCTGCATTGCCCAGCGGCAGATCCGCAGGATCTCCTCCCTGGAGAGGGCAGTGGAACATGCCCAAAACTGCCACAGCAGCGACTGCGCTCACGAGGCCTCGCTGAAGACCTCCTTCAAGAAAGAGACCAAGGTCCTCAAGACCCTCTCCATCATCATGGGCGTCTTTGTTTTCTGCTGGCTGCCCTTCTTTGTGCTCAACTGCGTGGTACCCTTTTGTGATCTTGACGTACAGGAGCCAGGGGAGCTTCCTTGTGTCAGTGAGACTGTCTTCAACATCTTCGTCTGGTTTGGGTGGACCAACTCTTCCCTCAATCCTATCATCTACGCCTTCAATGCAGACTTCCGGAGAGCTTTTGCTACCATCTTGGGCTGTGGCCGCCTTTGCCCCAGCAGTGCCGTGGAGACAGTGAACTTCAGCAATGAACTGGTCTCCTACCACCATGACACCACATATCAGAAGGAAGTGGTGACCCTCAGCTACCCCCAGCTTCTCCCCCATGCTGCTCCCCAGATGGAAAACAACGAGATGTCCTTTGACAAGGCTTCTCGGGTCTCTGAGCCCTCTCGCACCGCCTACCCTGCGGATGCCTTGCCGGCAGTGATGCGCGTGGAGTGTGAAATGGCTGTCTCGCTGGAGAAGATTATACCTTTCACCAGCAACGCGTTCAACTGAGACGGCGTTGGGAAAAGGGTGGTGGGATGGTCTCAGGGAGAGATGGAAGCAGGGACACTTTCCGTTGACTATTTTCTGAGGAGTTTGAAGATAATGTGGATATTTTACTCTCTGTCTGGGTGGGAGTTTACATTAACAAGTGTGGAAGAGCCAGAGTGATTTTCCAGATGGCTCAAGGCATTCAGATACGTGTTTTTGTAACTCGCAGTTTCAGATCCAGCCCAGGTGGGCAGTAGAGATCTGTGTTGCTGCTCTCTCCAGTTGACCCATGGAAAAATGCTTTCTGCAAAAGATGAAAACGCAAGGACTTGAATTCCACTTTCCTTGTTACATCAGCTGAGAAAGCAAAGATTTGTGTGGTCTGCCGAGCCTCTTGTCCATGGTCTGTGAAGTAAAAACGCAGCTGTGCTTGTGGGGAGAGAGGCTGCTTTTGCCACTGCCTGTGTCGTCAGCACACAAAAGGCCATCAATCCAAGGCTGCTAAATGGGCACAAGCCAAATGCAACTACTGACTTGGTGATAACTGCCACTGGCAGAACTAAATAATGCCGCCTTGTGCTTGGTGGGATGGTGCTGCGCTGCGTAGCCTTTAGGTAGCGAAACCCTCGTTTCTGGTGGGCTGTGCAGGAAGGAGGTAATGGCCTTGCTAGGATAACTCTCTTAGGCTCACCTCTGACTGTCTGTTGCTTAGGCAAGTTATCCTACAAGTCCGGACAAGTACGCAGCCACCTTTCCTGGAGCCCTGAGGCTGTGCTTGGCAGCAGCTTGTCTGGAGTGTGTTGCAGGGAAGGATTTGGCATGCTAAAGGTGCCCTCTGGAGCAAGAGCCAACCTCCCTAAGCTGGGGCATACGCAGCTGAGGGCAGTCTAGGATGAGTGTAAACTGTGTTTTAGCCCCAGGATGCTGGACCATTTGCTGGGAGCCTTTGGGAATGAGGGTGTCTGAGCCCTTCAGACTCTGAGGGTAGAGGAGAAAATCAGATGTTAAAGCTGTCTTGGTTTCTGTGCCTCTGCCACATCTTCCATCAGTCAGGTCCCCCTCCTTTTCCTAGACTGTTTCTTCCCCCTTTTTACTTTGTTCTCCCTTTAATTCCCTTCCTCCCCCATTTCATTAAGGATTCTTCTGCACTGCCTCCCTTGCTGTCTCATTTCAATAATAATGGCTTCTTAAGAAGCACTCCTTGCTCACCTGTACTCTTTAATTAGCCTCTCCTGTGCGTATGGGAGCTTGTGTCTGGTTAGCTGGGGGTAGGAACAGCAAGTGAACAGCCCCCAGCATTTCACTGCCAGCTGTGACACCGTTGACTTCAGAAAGGTGTTTTGATCAGTGCCTGGTTAAACACTGCCGCAGCAAGCAGCATGTCCGTGTCGGCTTGAATCCGAGACATCTTTAGCTCTCTGGCACAGCAGAAAAGCCTCTCCCCCTCCCTGGCAAATGTTAACAAAGAGAAAAATCAGAAAGTGATAATTACAGAGTAATGGTAATTATTAAATAGAGCCCAATTATAGCCAAGTTACAGCATAATCAGCGTGGGAGGGGAGCAGAGCTCACCGTATCACCAAGGTCGATGCTTGGATTTTTCTAGGGAAGCACTGGTAAGACTTGACTTCATGTATAAGCATCTCCCTGTGTGTCAGTCGTGGCTACCTGTCAAAACTGAGGCAGTCTTGGGGCTTTTCAGCCCTGGGAGGATGGTACAGCCTAAGTTAGAGAAGGAGTTGCTGTTCTGAGATGGGGACGATCATCTGGCCTGTTCTAGGAGGCCCAATGTGACTGGTTTCATTTGAATGTCGCTGCAATATATATAATAATTTCCCACACTAAGAGCAGGTGTTGCAGCATGTGTAGTATGGTTGTGCTGTACTTTGGGACTTCTGGCTTGATGGGGAGAGGGACTCAGAACACCCATCTTTTTTCAAAGCAGTACTGTCCTGGTGTTCTCGTTTTTTGAAGAGTTTACTGGTACTCATCTTGTGGCAAAGTTCGGGGGCTTGATCCATGACTGTTTGTAAAGAGATTGGAGAAAAGCAAGTAGCTCACTGTATTACTGTCATCTATAACGAGTTGCAGGGTAAACCTGCAAAAGAAAGACAAGGGAGGAGGTGACATGATCCTTTTCTTGTCCGGTTACAGTCTGCATTTAACTCATGTTGGGGACGCTGCAACAGTCCCCAGCTCCAAAACACTGGGGCTTTCCTCTACCAGCAGTGCTCCCAGCACCAGCTCCCTCCGGCTGGACCTCTTACCTGTGACTTGTGGCCTGCCCAGCTGCGTGGATAGCCAATATTTTCCTGGCATCTGCATCAGAAGAGACGAGGTGGTGACAATGAGCTAAAGCAAAAACTTCCAGGTTATTGGAACAGGCCTCTGCACATTACAGACGTTTCTGTGGTCAGTCTGGGAAATGGAGAACAGCTCCAAAACAGTGTAAATTTGGCTTCCTTTGGCAAAAATACACCTCGCTTGTCTGGCTTCAGAATGGGTTTCTTTTTTTCCTGCAATGGTTTTCCTGCACAGGTCTCCTGCAGTTCTACCGGGAAGCATCCTCCTCCAACCACCCTAAAACCATGGAGCGTACTGCTACATCCCTGCCCGTATTCCGGAGGTACCTGGGGCTGATCCTGGAGCAGGGACTGTGAGTCGGGAGTCGTGCGTGCTGTTGCTAGCTCTGCTCCTGCCTTGTAATCCCAGGTAACCCAGTTTGCTTTCTGGGGCTCTGGTTTTGCCGTGGGTGGAGTGGGGGCAGCAGCACTGGCTCACCCTGCAGACAGGTTGGGAAGACGGGTGGTTTTTCAGGCTGTCAGGGTGAGCGCCGCTGTCAGCGCTGAGCAGTCTAAGGTAAGAGTAAAATGAGTAAAATAAGTGCTCAAATCCAATTCGGAGCGAGATGGATTGTGGAGTAAGGTAACAGACCGGCATCTTTAGTGCTCTGGGTGTTCCTCTGCTGCTGTGGCAGCTGCTCTGGAGGTACTGGGGCCCCAACATTATCTCATTAGGTGCCTGGCTATGTGGAGAGAGAGATCATTAGGGAGAGGTATCCAGGACCCATGTCCAAAGCCACTCGCTAAGCCTGGATACACAGGGACTAGGGGAAAAGAAGCATTAAAATCTCGATTTAAATGGAAATTGGAGGCTGCTCCTGAGGGAGAAGGGGCAGCAGCTGGCAGCCCATCCTGAGAGCTCAGACATGGAGCAGGGCTGACCACCACTGCTGTTGTTTGCAGACACAGGACGCTGGCACTGTGTGCCCTGAGTCTGGTTTGCAGCGGAGGTAGCTCCTGTTCTGGAAGCCTGTGCTGCTGGTCCTGCATTCGGGGCTAGTCATCTCAGCCTGGCTCTGGAGGAAAAACAAGAGCAGGGCTTTTGTGTCTCAAGCCCAGGCTGGAAATTGTGCTGCCCTGCCCTTATCATGTACGTTAGAAAGGATGCTGCCAGGCTGGAAAAAGAGTGCTGTCTTTCTCTATGCAATCACAAAATCAACGCTCATTTTTGTTACATTGGGCTGGGGCAGCCAGGAAGACTCTGGGAATTAACCGTGTGCAGGTGGTTGGTGCGATCACCGCAGCAGGCGGATGCAGAGTCGAGCCCACCGCTCCTGTCCCGGCTGGGTTGCAGGAGGAGCGTATCTGGGTGGACAGCGTGGGGCAGGGGATGCCTGTTAACCCTGGAGTGATTTTTTTTTTTCAGGTTTAGGAGGAATGGATTTAGCAGAGAGAGGGAGAGAGAGTGCAGGGGAGGAGAATGGGATGTGGCTGATGTAGGTTGCTGTCTTGCCTGACTTTGCTTTCAAATCCGAAACATCGGCTGCTCTTCTCATCAGGCAGAGGCCAGGGTTGGTGTCCAAGGAAGGCAGCTCCAGACAGGGGTCAAGACTGGATGAGGGTCTCTGGATGCTTGGAGGAGCCTGGCAGAAGCTCTTGTGAAATCACAGGCCTGGCTTTCTCAATCTGTATGGTAATTTCAAGCAATCAGTCAGCTAAGGGGGGAGAGGCAAGGAGAGATTAACCGTGCCGAGGAGGATTTTGTGAGAGCAAAGCCAGAATCTCTCCCCGCACGAGGGTGGGGATAGCTCGGATGTACCAGCTCTGCCACCTTGGACTTATCTGTGTGTGTCTCGCAGTGTGTGGAGCATGTAAAGGAGCCCAGACACAGTTCTCTTCTGCTCCTACAAGAGAAATAATGAAGGTCATTAGTTACCTTTGAGCATATCACTAACGAACTGTGCGATTCGTTTTCATCGACCTCGCACCCATGCTGAATGGCAGCGACTTCTCAGCTGGGAGCAGCTCAGGGCGATGTAGTGACCATCTCTGCTCCTGCTGAGGAGAAACGGGGATGCATTCACCCAGCTGGGGGATGGATTACACCCTGGAAAAGCAGTCAGTCCATCTGATCCGGCTCTTGTTTCTGTGCTGTGCAATGTTTTCCAATTCTTGAGACCCTTACTCTTCTAAAAACTGTCATCTGGGGCAAATTGCCTCCCCCAGGATTTATGCATTAACTCATTAAGAAAGAAGTGTGAATCTAGGAGCATACTTAGAGATGCTGAACACCTGTAAGTCCCATTGGCTTCACCTGGTGCTTCTGAAACAGGCCCAAATCTCCACTTAGTCATCCCAAAACTCAGGCTCTCAGCATCAGAGGCTACTCCTGACTGCTTTAACTGCTTTGTGCCGCAGTCTTGCTAAGAAAGAAGACAAGAAAATCATTGGTATTTATTTCTAGGGGTATTGAGCCAAGGAAAACAAGCAAGTAGAAGACATCCCAACTTTAAAGCTCTTCCAGGTGGTCTCTGCTCCTGCGAGCTGCCAGCTCCGTGGACCAGGGTGAGTTTAGCAGCAACACAAAGGCTGGTTTTGGTTTTTTGCAGGATTTGGTGTGTTGGGGCCACACTGTGGGTGGATGCGTGTGCGACCTGCACACCCGCCCGCCTGCCACCCGCGGGGAACTGCTCTCGTTCCCATCGCCAGCTCTGAGCCCTTTCCTGGACACGCGTGGGCTTACCTGCGTGACCACCCGCTCCCCCCCCCGCAACCTCCGCGTGGGGA
>NW_010522066.1:0-214 GCF_000687285.1 Phaethon lepturus
CCTGACTGATCCCGCTTTCGAGGACAAAATACCCACAGCCAGAGAGAGGAGAGTGTGGACACGCTGAGGAACAGCTGACTAGCTGGACATTAATTAAAACAATACCAAACCTAGGGAAATTAAGTTATCTTTAACTGGTTGATGACATTGCAGAAAGTTCTCCAGTGGGAGATCTAAAATGTTGCCGGGGACTTGTGGCACCGACCGGGCAGCA
>NW_010522066.1:404-1102 GCF_000687285.1 Phaethon lepturus
GGGAAGGCCCTCCTTGCCGACACCGTCCGAATGGCGTGGCGGGAGCAAGGCTGCCTCTCCCTCCATGCCCTAACATTCTCCTTGAAGGAAATCTCTGGTGGAAGGATTTACATATGTCTATGTTAATGTAAACAGAGAGTGGAAAAGGAAGTTTGTACTAAATGGAAAGAGTAGACAGTTTTCCAAATGTGCTGTTTGCTGAGCCTTATCTAAATTAACCAGCCACGCATGGCCATCCAGGAAAGGCCTGGAAGGGAGAGCTGTGCGGGCATGCGTTCACAGGACGTTGAGGACTCCAGTGCTGCACTTAGATAAAACGGATTGAGATCAGAGTCATAAGGGATTAGAAAAAAAGGGATTAAAAAAAAAACTTTTGCCTGCTCTAGAGAGAGTCTGGACGTTCCAGTCATTAGGCTGAAGAAAAAAAAAAAATCAACCCACAACTAAAAAGGAAGGCTGTGTCAGTCCTTTATCCATTTCTGATCCATGTATAACAAGTAGCAGCGGCATTTCCAGATTATCAAGAATGTGTTTTCTGAGAAAGATGATTTTAAGAGCACATTTTGCAAGTACCAGTTCCTTATTCCTCAGATGGGGTGGACACCTCAGAGAACAGCGGGGCGCAAGGTTCCTGGAGCTCATTGTTGCTGCTGATTTCGGTTTACGCTTGCGCCCGTCGGCGGGACCCCCCAGGTGCT
>NW_010522067.1:0-2643 GCF_000687285.1 Phaethon lepturus
TACCAAAACCTGGCCACGCAGACCCAATACAATCACTGAGGTTATAAACACATCGGATGTTATAAACACAATTCCCATAAGTGTAAGACAATAACCAGGGTAAGACAAAAAAGATAAGGTCTTTGGCAATGATGCAGAATATGGTTGTTTTGCAATTGGGAGGAAAATGGTGTATTGATGGATACAGTGGATAACATTACAGTTCTAATTCAGTATTTTATATCTGCAAAGTCAGCAGGGTGTTTTTAGGCTGCAGCTACAAAGGTTAACCATCTATCGCAACTCTTCCAATGTAGCACACTCCTGCTAATGTCCAAGTTCAGCACGGCACAGAACACACCAGAAAATGGATCTTCTAGAAAGACAGTGTAGCACATACAAAACACACTAAAAACTGAGGATGCCTCAGAGTAACGCAGTGGAGAGTGTCCTTACAGTGGGGATGTTTTACAGGAGACCCATTTACTTTCATTATTTAACATATTTATATGTGATCCAGTATAAAAAATCTACACTCATTCCTTTCAAAGTCTGCAGATGACACAAAAATCATGGAGTGGTAAATAATGAGAAAAGCAGATCTGTTCTACAAGCAATCTGGTTTGTATGGTAACCTGAGCTCACTAGAAAAAAAAAAAACAACCCAACATATTTTATTGTACAGTTAAGCATAATTCTGAGTATCCCAGATAGTTTTGTGCACTGAGAATGTGGACTATATTTTAGAAACAGGGACTTAGAAAAGGATTTAGAGGTAACTGTTGATAACCAGCTGAGCTGCGCAAGAGTTCCCCATGCAATGCACTGATGAAGAGAGAAAATGTGATCTTGGTATGTGCAAGCAGGGGACTATAAAACACAAGGATGGAAAGGCAGATGCTCACTGTTCCTTGAAATATTAATAGTAGAAGGAGAGTAGGTCCGGCTCTGATGTCCATATTTTAAAAAATACTATTGGCAAACTGGAAAGAGTTCAAGAAAGAATTACAAATATACTTCCAATTGGCAAACACTGTTAGTGAGATACTAAAAAAACCCCCTCAATTAATTTAATTTATCCAATAGGAGAATAAATGGTGATTTCTCTGTGGTTTATAACAGAGCTGGCTGGGTATTCTGTCTCAACAATAGAAAATGAAATTTCCACACAGATTTCTGTAAAGAAAAAATAATGTTAATTTTCCTTCAGGACAAGCAAAATGAAATAGTTCACTGTAAGCCACACCACCTCAATTCATTCTGTTCAAGGAAACTTTAAACTTCACCTTCTTGTGAACACATTTATCTGCGGTGTAGGTACCTGTTTTCTTCTACAGGCCATCCACAGGGTAATTTGTCACTTAATTCAGAGTTGTATATAACTTTACAGGAGCTGTAGTCCAGCCAAGAAGCTGCTAAGTTGAATATGGATAGTGTTTGTTCAGGCTGTAATTCCCAGGAGCAATGCAGCATTATGGGAAAATATTTGTTTTTAATATTGAACTGACACAAAAGAAAGCCCTGTTCAATCAATTCAGGAAATTCAAACAAGGGTCCTACATTAAAGAAAATCATAATTTTGTTTAGATTTGTTTGTATGTTTCCATTCTGGATATTCTTTATGTTACTAAGGCAGGCTTTGGGTATAATCTGGAGTGAAAACAAATGTTGACAAGTTGTATCTGCCCACTGTGTGAAAATTCCAAATTTTGTTCGGTCTGAGCTTGCAAGTAGCTGTATTATATTTCTGATACCAGGGGGATCTCTGAATTAGCAGACAGAGACACGACATCCAGTAGGTGGAATCCGACACTAGATTAATCCGAACTAAATAAGTGCCAAGATTTTAACAAGGGAGGGAATTAAACACTGCAACAATTTATCTAGGAATGGGATAGACTCTCTACCATGTGTGGTATTTAAAGACAGGCTATCTCCCTATCTGTTTTAGCTGGTGATTCAATCCCACAAGCTGTGTTGTAACAGATAATAGCAAAAATCCCTCCAGCCATAACAGCTAAAAATCCAAGAAGCGGCATTGCAGGGAGAGTAACTGCTAGAAACCCTCTGTCTTCAGGGCCAGAGAATAGGGATGGTTACTTTATGCCACTGAATATCTTCCCTTGTCTGTCCATAATACAGCTTCAGTATAATCAAACATTTCATAGAAGTACCCTATAATTGCTCTGTGGTTTGAGGCCTGACTTAAACCTGGGCATCGGAACCGGTGCTCTCTGCCTCATGCTCGAGGAGCTTTCTTACTTTTCTGATGCTCAGTTCCCCAAAAAAACAAATAACTTTTGGCCTATCCCGGCTCCCGGACCAAAGGAAGACATTTAAAGTCTAACGAGAATATTTTTAAACGATAAGTTTAATTAGTATAAAAGTATTAAATGAGAATGCTGTATGGCCACTTAGTAAAAAATGGAAGTGAAAAATAGAGCTGGCTCCATCGCTCACTTCCAACAATGTCACGCTACGAGTTGACTCCGGTTTTCTAGGGGATGTCAACACAACAGGCAGAGTTGAAAGTTGTAATAGAAAGAGTGGGATATTCTAAGCTCAAGTTATTCCACCCAGAGAACAGGAAAACCTCTTTTAGTAACAAAATAGGCCTTCTTAAGGTCAGTAATAGCAGACTTCATCAACTGACAACAGCCTGCT
>NW_010522067.1:2674-10265 GCF_000687285.1 Phaethon lepturus
TTTTTCTTTGCTACGGCTCAATAGTTTTGTTTTCGCCTGCCAGTTAGTTTTTCTACAAGACAAACCTGTTGTGCAAAGAGTATCTTTCCTTGTGCGACATATTCCGATACGCCAACTGAAATGACCCTGCACCCGCTGTGCTACCGGATAGCCTTTCACATGACAAAGTGCTGGAGCTACGGGTGCAGTGGTACAGCGGGGGCTAGTTAAGGTTGCCAAATACACGGCGTTCGAGCAGGGACCAGCCTCGCTGTAGGTTTTCCCTCCGCTATTGCCAAATGACGAAACATTCAAAGCTCAGCAGCACACAGCACCGTTAAACTGACTGATGGCAAGAAGGCTTCAGAAAGCACGGTTCTGTAAATCTTTCCCTGCACGTTTAAAAACAGGTCTCAGATTTCCCTGCCCTCTCCGTACACACACATACAAATGCATCGCATAATTTCCCAGGAAGCCCAAACAAGTTGCATTACATTTGAAGCACTACCTCACAAAACAAAACCCTGAACATCTTATTACCCAAATACTTGAGCAACGTTCGTTATGAATCCTCACAACCAATTTTTCCTTTTTTGAAGCGCGGTAGGAAAATAACAGTCTCCCACTTTAAAGACTTGGAAACAAAGGGGAAAAAAAGAGGCTGATGTCACCAGGGTTTTGGAGACAGAGCTTGTGTGAGATGCAGCTAGAGGCGAGGGCTCACGTATCTGGGAAAAACTCTCCCAAACGTCCATGGGAGCTCTTCACTCACAGCTGAGGAAACAATGAAAACTCAAAATTTCCCGGGTCTGGTCTCACTCTGTGCTCAGCCCAGGCTGCTCTAAAATTAGACCTGTTTTACAGCCTCGGCTTCAGCTGCCACAGGAAGCACAGGCAGCACATGCCAGTCTTGCAAGATTATTATTAATATTAATGGGGAGACGCTTCCAGAACGGGGGCAGCCCCGCACCCCAGCACACGCGCGGTGGTCAGTCCCCACACAGACGCGCTCACCATCTGCAATGACTGAACAGAGCAAGGGTGGAGCAGCGCAAAAGTTGTTATTATGAGCCCTCACGGGATTTTTTTATACAAGCTGTCCGTTTGTTTGGTAAATCCGAAACGGCCAGCAGAAACATACCACTGTCAATGATGCTCTTGTTGGAAAGACTTCCTTGGGCCCACTGTAGTGTTTCTAGGAGGAAAAGCCCCTCCTGGAAAAACCACAAGCCACCCTGGGTCCCGCAGGAAGGTGGAAGATGAGGCCCATTTTCCTGCATGACCTGACCCCCAGTTCAGCTTCAGGCGGAGTTTTGGTTAGTGCAAACAGTGCTCAATGGAGCTTGCAGTCCTAACAAGCCAAAAGAAAGACATTTGGATATGAAGCTTTGGGTCACTCCCTGCTCGTGCTCCTGCCCCAGGGTGGACACTGGTATGACCCATGCAAAGGTTGGCTGGACCCCGCTCCCACCACTACCTATGATGCCAGGACATCCCCTATACTGCCCAGGGCCTAGACATACCACACGGGGATGTAAGGAAGAAGGGAGCAGGCACATATCAGTGCTGTAGGACACTCTCTCCCACATCTCCTGAGATCTGGCCTCCTCGTCCATCATTAACATCTCCTCCTGGTCCACATGATGCCTGATTCATAAGGGGTAGCTCTGGTAGGAAAGGGGGACCCAAAAGATCCCCACACCCCATGCTGCTGGAGGAAGACAGCAGCACATTTTGTACCACACTACATGTGGGACCTCCATGAAGTATGACATTTCTCTGAGGTACATCCCCTCTTACACACTTTCTCCCTGGATGAGATGGCTCCACATTGCTTTTAATAAGGGACCGTAGTAACAAAAACATACAGTGTTTCCCCATGAAACAGACTGCCATCATGCTAAGAAATTAAGAAATTAACTTCTTGCGCAGTGCCATTAGGAACATATAACACTGATGATCCTGAATGTGAAAATCGGCACTATTCTGAGGTTCAGAAAAGACAGACCAGTTTAGACTCTGGTCCTCAGAAGCAGCATGCAGAACCCCCCGGTTCCCAGCCCCTTGCTTTAGAAATGTTGGTTTGACAGCTAACTCAGAGCCCAGGCACAGAATATCAAAACAATCCCTCCAAGCATTCAATAAACAGTGACAGTCCCCAAAATAGCTTTCTAGTTTTCTTACAATGTACTTCCATAAGCATCAGCTTATGTGACCTTGAACTGGTATCATTTCTCACTTGGGAATTTTCCCTTAGCATTTGTTGCTGCAGCTCTTGAAGTATGAAGAATGAAGTGCTGGACTCTTACACTCCTTCGTTTCCTCTTTTCATTTATTTTGGGTTTGATGGGGAAAACATATGACTGGATATGCCATTACAGGCAGACAATCTGATAATCACTAGTTGATAGGACAGTGGCTCCAAAAACTCCGTCTGTAGCCAGTTCATTGTCTTCTTGTTAACATCATGAGTCTGGAGGGGTCAGGGGTAAAGGCACTGCTTTTTTTTTTTTTTCCTTTCCAGAAATGCTACAGCCTGTGTCCACCATGTTCAAGACTTTTGAAACAGAGTTTTGGACCATGTCAGGTTCCTTTTTTTGCTTATTTACTATCACTACCCAAAAACTCTTTTCAGAGACCTATGCAGTAGGTTGTTTCTGTGGACTTAGAGCATTCATTCTGATGGTCCTTATGGGTCTTAAACAAATGCTGGTTTTCAGGAAGCAGTTATACACTTTCCCAGGATACAAAGAGATCCCAAAAGTCCCGCTGTCATTTCTCCTGTAGGAAAGTCAAAGTCAGCTATCAGCCACATACTCCTTGTGCAAGGGGGTCTTGCTGCTTGGCAGGGGAGATGCTCTGTGGGCACTGAGTCATGGGAGTGAATGGCCATGGAGGAGGTAAAGGAGCTGGTCTTCCCATGCACTTCCTTACCATCACCTCTTTCAAGCCCTTCTGTTGCTCTCCTAGTTCCTTTTTTGCTTTTCACTGGTGGGACCACACTAGCTATCAGCTAGTTCAGCTGAGGACTACAGAGGGGACAAAGGGCCTAAGGCAGCCACTTCCCTGTGCTGGGAAAGGACAGAAACCCACCAAGAGATGCAGTGCCTGAGCACTGGAGGGGCAAAGAGACAAAGCTCTGCCAGACCAACCTCACCCACCTCCTGACTGGGCTTTCATCCCTTGGCAGCAGCGCTCCAGGGAGGACAGACATGGGCTGCACGGCAGCTCCCTGATGAAAACACCTGCAACCTCTCTGAAAGCCGACACGTGCTGCCTGTGGTGTCCCTGGGACTCCGGATCCCAAGGCCCTGGTTTACTGCAGGAGCTGTGAAGGACGGCCTCGGGCTTCACAGCAGGAAAAAAATACAAGGAATCAGCCATACAGAGGCACCTCATAAAGTATCCCTTCAAAACACGTGTGGATTTACAGGAGGGAAGTGAACGGCCCTTGGGGGGCTTTCGTTTGCCTATTAGCACTGGCCAGTGCGGGGTGCACACCCAGACCCCGGGATGCAACTGGCTACGCAACCCCGTGACTTCTTTCAAGAGCAGAGAGGTGGCCGCGCACACACCTGGGGGCTGCAGCGGGGCTGGGGGGACACAGCTGCTGCACCGGGTCGGGCAAGAGCATCCTCCGATCTCCTTTCCACCGAGTTCCTTAAGACTTCTGTCCTGCACCAGGGAGACATGGGATCAGCCTGGGAGAGACGTGGGAGAGCACACTAACAGCCTGGGCTGTCCTCAAGCCCTCCTCTCCCCCAGGTAAAGGTGGGGCTGGTGGGGCTGGGGAGCAGGCACGTCCCCGTTAAGCAAAAAAGCCTTAGGTAAGCCTGGAAACAGGTGGAGGCAGAAGGCACTGAAAGATTAAAAAAAATAAATAAATAAAGCAAGCTTTTCTAGAGGAAGCTCTTCCTTCAAGAGGAAGAGTAGAGTGGAAGAAAAGAAGCGGGGAAAAGTGCAGGGCTGGAGAGGAAGCTCTTCTGCAGAGGCAGGGTGAGGTGAGGAAAGTGGTCCCTCTGGATCATATGGGAATGCACAGTAAGAAGAAACATAAAGGAAGGAGAAACATAAAGGAAGGAAGAAAAATAGGAGACAGATAGGGAGAGGTAGAGGAGAATAAGGGATCTGGCTAAGGGAGGAAAAAAATAACATCAGATCAAAGAAATTCAGGGCAGGAGAGGAAAACTATGTACTGGAGGAGCTGAGTACGGGAGCAGAGTGGGAGGAAATAAGCATCCAAATGAAGAGAGATAAAAGCAGAATGATCCCAGAGGAAATGAACTGGGCACTCTGAAATAGTGTCAGACATAAATAAATCAGACAGGAACATTTGGACACTTGGAAAAATGGGAGGAAAAATACAGTGTGATATACAATAACAGGAAAAAAGTGGGGTGATGGCAAGGGAAAAGAGGGGAAAACAACAAAGAGAGAGAAAAAGAGGGAGTAAGCCAGATAGTCCAAGCAGTCCCGACATATTTACATGCACATTTTGAGGTGTTTGCTCTAATGAGCAGTTAGGGCAGCAAAGAAAGTAGAGAGTCATGCAATCACATCATTTATACGGGCAAGTGGGGATTTTGCAAGCTGGAAGATATACGCATACAATAATTGCAGGTGAAAGTTGGGAGGCCAATAATTACAGCAGTAAATCATAATCCTTTTAATATATTATCAGTTTGATACCCAAGCAATGAATGCATACACATATGGGTTTTGTGCTTAAGAAGCATCAGGAAACTTGACTGCTAAAACAAAGGGAAGGGAGAAGCTCAGTTCTCTTTCTCTGTTGAGTGAGAGAGTGTAAAGACATCCACTCCCTCTCCTCCTCTCTGTGATGGCCATCATTACTAGAGCTGGCTGGGAGTTCCACAGCACAGTTATTTTCAGGAATGCACTTACTACAAAACTGAAATTTTCCACAGGAAGATTTTGATTTTGTTATAGAGAAAAATCCTATGAGAAAAATTTGAACCAAGTGTTTCATTTTGGGTGACTTCAACTCAAGCCAGAATTTTAAAAAATTGATATGAAACTTTTTATTACATTACTATTGGTGGAACTTGGACATTTTCAGTTGGGAACAAAACATGTTTGAAATTTAGCAAACCAGTTTACTCTAAATTTTGTTACAGTCATTGTATCTGTAGCTTTGTAGTAGGAAACACACCTATGTATGTGCGTGCGCACACATGTGCACGTGCATTTCCACATATGCAAACAAACAAGTGAAGAAAATTGAGGGAAATAAAGACAATAAACAAACATTCAGAGTTTATCCTAATTTTGAGCTGATTGCAAATGAAAGCCGTTGTGTAAGCACTCTACCAGGGCATCTGTGTATTTCTTTTTTTTCTGAAGGGATTTGGTGATCCTCTGGCAGGGAGGGAGAAGGGAAGGTTGTTCAGCAGTAATTTAGAGCATGCCTTTAACAAGAAACACCGATCTATGTTCTGAAATGGTGAAGTGTAGGAAATCTAGCATAACCTTTAGTAAACAGTTCCAGTGATTAATTGTCTTCTTGTTTAAAAATACACTGCTTGCTTCTCGTCTGAGGTTGCCCAGTTTCATCTTCCGGCCGTTGGACCTTATCACATCCTTTGTCTGCCAGAGCAAGCTGTGATCAAATTTCTGTTGCCCATGTACATATTTATAGATTGTGATCAAGTCACCTCTTAATCTTCTCTTTGTTAGATAAACAGTGCAAGCTCCTCTGGTCTATCACAATAATATCACATGTTTTCCAGACCTTTCATCATTCCCATGGCTTTTCTCTCTGAACCTTCTCCAATTTGTCTAGCATCCTTCTTCAATTGTGGAAATCAGCACTAAGAACAACATCCCACAGTGGTGCCAAAGGAGTATGTAGCCTCCCACTTCCTATTTAGCAGTCTCAGGAGCAGCTCTTTGGAGGACAGCCTCCCCCAGCAGCTCCTGCTCAACTCACATGAAAACATCCCAGTCCCACAGTCTTCATGGATTCAATGGCCGCATCCACCAAACTCTTGCATTTGATGCAGTTGAGAGGTTTAGAGGAGAGTTGTGGCGTCCTCCCCCCAACCCCACTTACCACATGTGGGTGCAGGTCACCCACTCAGGTTTGATTTGTGGGAGCTGGATTCTTGCTGGGGGAGAGCAGTCAGGAAGCTGCTCTCCAGTGTGCACCATGCACACCCCAGCCACTACTGCAGGCATTAGACTCTGAACTAGCACTTGATGATCAGTCTGGGGACTGATCCAACTAAATCTGATTTGACATCAAACACTGCACTGTATGAAGAGACCCGAGTGTGAGCTGCTTTAATCTGCTACTACACTCCTATTTGACCAAATCATTTGCTAATGTAGATATGGCTAGTGATTTCCAGAATCTTACTGAAAAACAAAAAAATCCCACTTTTGCTTGAATACAGCTTCTTAAGTAATCCAGGAGATTCTCTATTCATTTCTGTATTTATCACACTGCTGACATTTTTTTTCTCCTTCATAACTTTTTAGGAAAAATTATATGAAAACTCCAAGAAAAAACTCTTGAATAACCTGAGGGAATGTTGACGTGCCTGAGGGACAGGCTGCCAACCAGAGGGACCAGGACAAGCTCAAGGAATAGGCCCTTGTGAACCTCATGAGGTTCAACAAGGACAAGTGTAGGGTCCTGCACCGGGTTGGGGCAACCCCTGGTATCAATACAGGCTGGGGGATGAAGGGATTGAGAGCAGCCCTGCCGAGAAGAACTTGGAGGTACTGGTGGATGATAAGCTGGACATGAGTCGGCAATGTGTGCTTGCAGCCCAGAAGGCCAACCATCTTGTGGGCTGCATCCAAAGAAGCATGGCCAGCAGGTCGAAGGAGGGAATTCTGCCCCTCCGCTCTGGTGAGACCCTACCTGGAGTCCTGCGTCCAGCTCCGGAGCCCTCAGCACAGGAAACAGGACCTGTTGGAGCAGGTCCAGAGGAGGGCCACAAAAATGATAGAGGGATGGAACACTTCTCCTGTGAGGACAGGCTGAGAGAGTTTGGGGTTTTTCAGCCTGGAGAAGAGAAGGCTCTGGAGAGATCTTATTGCAGCCTTCCAGTACTTCAAGGGGGCTTATAGGAAAGATGAGGACAGACTTTTTAGCACGGCCTGTTGTGATAGGACAATGATAACGGTTTTAAACTGGAAGAGGGTAGATTCAGACTAGATATAAGGAAGAAATCTTTCACAATGAGGATGGTTGCACAGGTTGCACAGATTGCCCAGAGAGGTGGTAGATGTCCCATCCCTGGAGACAGTCAAGGTCAGGCTGGACTGGGCTCTGAGAAACCTGATCTAGTTGAATATGTCCCTGATCATTGCAGGGGGGTTGGGCTAGATGACCTTTAAAGGTCCCCTCCAGTCCAAACTATTCTATGATTCTATGAATAGCAGAAGCCCGGCTATCACTTGTTTGAGGACTCCATTCAAAACACAAAGTAAATGATAAATTTCCAGCAGCAATTGCATTTTCAGACCTATCAATGTCCCAGCATTTAACCCACTTTCAGTGTGACGTGCCGATTTCATATCTGTATAATTAAGATTTATATTTAAGGAAACACTTGAGGCCATTCCCTCTCATCTTATCGCT
>NW_010522068.1:0-345 GCF_000687285.1 Phaethon lepturus
TGAGCTCGGCATCACAGAGAACACTGACCTGCTCTTACCACCGCCCGCTGTACACGGTACCGAGCAGACTAAATCACGGCAAATTTGCAATCTGGCCCTAAGAGCCGCTTCGCGTCGTCCTGGGTCCTAGCGCCGGGTACTCCTCCGCCCGCCCGAGCCCTCGGGCCCGCCGTCAGCCTTTTACCGGTGCGACCCACACTGTCGGGAGCCTGGGGGCGACAAAACACAAGCCCCTCAATACCGGGCAGCGGAAAACGGGGCGCCTCCTCCACAGCCCCTCCCCACCACCACCCGAAACCAAAGAGAAAACTCCAGCAGCCCCAACAATAGCGGGGCGAAGCGGTG
>NW_010522068.1:462-713 GCF_000687285.1 Phaethon lepturus
GAGGCTGCCGCCCACAGAGGAGAAGCCTCGATGCGAATGCAGACCCAGGAGTTAGGAACGTGGTGTCTGCTTTGCCGTCTGCTTTACTTCTGTGTGATTTGGTTTAATGCTGGGTAGATTTCTCTCCTCGTTGCAGCTGGGATAGAGTTAATTTTATAACGTACTGATGTTTTGGGTTGTTGCTAAGCAGTCAAGGACAGTCCAGCTTCTCATGCTGGCCTGCCAGCAAGAAGGTGGGGGGAGCATGCGAA
>NW_010522069.1:0-12034 GCF_000687285.1 Phaethon lepturus
GGGGCCGTGACGGGGCAGATCTGGGAGGGGGGACGGGGAAGCGGCGTGGAATGGGCGTGGGGCTGGGGGAACGGGAAGGGAAGGGAAGGGGGCATGGAGGTGGGTTCAGGGTGGGGGTGATGATGAGAAGGGCCGCTCCACCCTCCCCAGGGGCTACATCCGCGTGGCGGAAGCGGTCCCGCCGCCGCTGCGAACACCCTGTTGGACCGGTGGTTAAAGGGCTGAGAGTGCGCGGCTGTCCTGGCCGTGGGACACGTGTCTCAAGTGAGGACGCGTGGGACAGTGCCCCTGGAAAGCCCACGTCGGGCTGGGTTGCTTCAGAGGACACTGGACTGTCTCAGCCCTTTGGCTCTTCCTTTTTCATTTCATTTTTTCATCAGGGCTTAGGCTGTTGCACCGTCCCTCTGGATTGTGATGCTTCACTCCTGTTACTTCCAAACTTTAAAATAAATCAGACAAGTTGGTGATAAGGGATGTTTTCATGGCAGCAGGCTGATGCTCAGGGCCCCGCCACAGGGCTCAGCATGTGCTGACTGGTTTGAGTGGACGAGCCTCAGTGGACCGCAGCTGGTTTGAGTGGACTGTGCTAACTGATTTGGGTGGACAAGCCTCAGCTGCAGCTGTGGGCTTGCACAAGTCAGCTGCATAAAAAGTCTTCCAGTTGGTCTCTGTTTTTAAATGCTTGTCTCGCTTTAACGAGGCACCTCAAGGTCAAGGTGTAGTTTAGAAACGTTGATCTTTGAATGTGTGTAACAACACTGGCTTCACATGGAGGAGGTGAGGTCTATTGATTAAATGACATTTGTTACAGGATTGAGAAGTGACAAAATGTTGTTCTGCCCTTCTTTTCCCGGAAAACACCTGACTTTCCCCTGTAGTACACGGCTCAGGTGCCGAGTGGAGCTATGAGATCGAAGGGGAGATTTAGGAAGGACATGTGGTGCTGACTGCAAAGGCCAATTTGTGCTGTCAAAGCCTGGGAATGGCATGTGCCACTTGTCCCTCTTCCACGTCACCCGGCCACATGGCATTCGCATGACTCCCGCTGTGCGTGCCAGCTTACAGCCAGACACATGGCGTTATGGTCTTCCTGAGAACACAGTCCTGCTGGGCGAAATGATACCACATCATCAGCCAGACACTTTTCCCAGGCCTTCCCACGCATACTCATTTTCCCACCTGGATCCATAAAATTACAGAAGGTCTTCGTTGGAAGCCCTTCCTCCAAAGAGCAACTGCGCTGACCGAGCTCTGCAGTCTGCCACGTGTCCCTGGTTTGCGAAGGGCAAACTCTGATTTCATCTTCTCCGCTGTGGCACTTGCTGCATGGGGTCATCTTGGACGGCCATGCCATGCCCATGCTGGGAGCACCCACAAACTGCCCTGGGCACACGCTGGGGTGTGATGTAGCCCCAGAGGGAGATACCAGCTCGGGTTTAGGAGCAGTGTGAAAGGCAGTGCTGTGCCAAGCGGACCGAGTCCTACCCCTCTGGCCAGCATGGCTATAGACACAGACTTTGGAGACTGGTGTGAGAAGAGACCTTCTGGGTCATTTGATTCAAGTTTCTATTAAACATATAACTACTTAATGTAATTCCCTTCATAAATAAACCAAACCTGATGTTAAAAGCAGTTTATTCCCATCAGAAAGCTGTCCCACAACCCCATTGCTCTCAGGAAAAAACGACAGCTTCAAGTTTCTAGTTTAAAAGTTTCCCTGGCCATCTGCCTTCAAAGCAGTGTTGTCCTCTGATTTACGTAGTCTCTTCTCACCGTGTCCGTATACCCCGCAGCTGAAGGAACCAGGCTAACGGTGCTTTCAACCTGTAAGTTTGAGCTGTTGTTGTCCGGCTGTGTTCTGCAACGGTGGTAGATGTTTCCATCAGACGTCGCGCTGTTCATCTGCTCATGGTCCCATCCTTGGGCTGCGGCTGCCCTTCTCCCCACCGGCAGAACCTGCCTCTCGCGTCGCGTTTGATGCAAACCCTGGTGGTCTCAAGCCCAGGCAGAGCTTTAGCAATCAGTGCTCCTTTTAGCACACAGACGTGCCTGGTACTTGGTAATACGGTCATGCGGCACCTTCCAGCAGGTTCCTTTGGCCAATGGCATGTGCCGAAAAGGGTTTCCCCGGATTGAGCTGAGCCAGCTGCCCGGTGTCTGCCAGGGCGGTGCGGGCAGCCAGAGCGTGGCACTCTCCCCCACTTCACTTGTTCTTCTGAAACTTGGCTGGTTTTGACAGTTGGGGACGGAGGAGTGTTAAAAAGAAGCAAAAAAAATCCAAATACAAAGAGGAAAAGAAAGTCCAGCTATACAAGGTACTTCAAGACCTCTGCATTTACACAACACTCAAGAACCTGTGAAGTGCAAAGAAAATCACATGCCCTGCTGAGCTTGCAGGCGGATTTTTTTCATACAAAGCACCTACCCAGTGCCCAAGAGGAGTGGGACCCCAGTGATCTCCCCAGGAAGGCTTGCCAAAAAGCAGCGGGGTGAGCTAGGCGGAGAGGAAGAGGCTGGTGTCTTCGCTGGCCGGCTGATGCTGCCCTGCAGACTGGGGAGCCGCTGCCAAAGAGATCATGTTTTATGGTGGGGAAGGGAGGAGTTTGCGTATGGATAACAACAGAAATGGCTCTGCGCAGATTAGATGCTCTTAAGGAAGACTGTAAATCCCAAGTCTAGAAACCCACATAGTACAGGCAGCCGTCTTAATAGAAACGAGGATTAGAAATTAGCCGAGGTCTTTAGTGGTATTTTTAGAAGGTTGCTCCTGACAGGTTAGGCTGCTGAGAACCGGAGGAAAGTGCCGAACCCCGTATTACTCAGGAAAGGATCACACGGTGCAGCGTGTGATTAGAGGCTGGCTAGCTTAGCGACAAGGGGGATAGGTGGGTTAGAACTGATTCGGGAGGAATTAGCAAGGGAAATTGCTTGAGAAGCAGAATTTGATTAGGGGCAGCCAACATGGATTTATGAAAGGAAAGCTATGTGTAACTAACTTGCTGGAGCCTGGGGGAGGTACCGTTCCCCGGCAGCTGGCGGCGTGTTGGTTTTATATAACCGGATCTGCGAAGGGGAGGCCTGGCCTTTGCCACCAGAGTGGTGACACTGGGTGGGATGGATGGGGGTCACCTCCCTCCCTTGTCTCTGCATGGTCTTTCCACCTCCTCTTTTCCCCTCTGTCCCTTTTACTCCTTTTCTAGTTTTTTTAGGGGAGGAGAACGATTGCTTTTTCCTTTGTCCTGTGGTTCTGCTCTTTGTCCTTCCTTACCTCTCCCATGGCACCTGGGATTGCCTCTTGGTGGCTCTATGGGTGATTAAATGACACCACCCACCCCACCTCACCAGCGTGGTCTGCCTTAGGACCCCTGCTGCATCCTAAAGGGGGAATAAATCACCTCTGAAGAGGATCACAGCCTTCCTCAGCTTCATGGATGTTTGCTCCTTCAAAGAGGGCCCCCAAGAGCTGTTATTTTGGAGAAGGCTAGAATTGCTCTGCAGAAAACAGAAAATTTTCTGACAGCCTGAGACCTGCACACCACTGTCCCCCAGTATGGCCAGTCCGGTCTGGGGGAGGCCAAGCACGACGGAGCAATGGCCAAGGGAGACTTGACCCTGCTGAAGGAACTGTCATGCTGCCCAGAAGAGAGAGAGAAGGTCTTCAAAGGCCTTGCCTGTCTCTCCCTGTCATGGCAGCTCTAACTGCATGGCTGGAGAAAGTCCTTGCTGCTTTGCAATGCCATGGCTGACACGATGGAAAACCCAAACGGGACAGCCCAAGGGCAGCTTCGTTTCCTCCTGTGCTGCCAGCCTGTGAGGGCAGGAGGACGTTCACGGGATGGCGGGGGGACGACTGTCCCACGTCACTGCCGGCTACGGACACGGCGTGGATGGGGAGCCAGGGATGTGTCTGGCTCCATCCTATCTCTCAGGGCAGGGTCTGTCCCACTTCCCACCAAGGCGTGATGGGCAGCACAGCCTGTGGCCGAGACAGCCGGGTCCGTCCACCTCCTCTCCGCCATGTGTGCCCTGAACTCCTCCCAGCACTGCCTGGAAGACATGGACGAGTCTTCTGTCCCCTGGGGTCCCCAGGGCCACCCCATCGCTCCTGCATCAGCCGGGAGCACCCTGCTTGCTGCTCCAGCTGCAGAGCCACCGCTGCAGCATTAACATTCGGGTGACTCCAGCTCACGTTTGCCTCTTCCAGCTTTTTGAACTCCAATCCCACCGTCCTGCTTTCGGGCTCATAATTTCGTACTAGGCTCTTAAAACTGAATTTTATTTTTATTGCGATGACCCTGTGGTTCTGCCAGATCCCTCTGTGGAGGAGACATGACATCTCCATTACATAGCTCAGATAAGTGTCTTAAAAAGAGACCACACACAAAGGAACCTAATGGTACCTATTTTTATTAGGTTTATTACAGGAGGGGAAGTAAAGCAGTCCGATCTCCCCACAGGATACTCTGTTAACAGCAGCAGGCAGAGAGGAGAGATCTGTGGAGGCGGATCAGTTTTCCAAGAATATTAGCTACTGCTGCTCTAAAATTAGAGTCTAGGGAGAGCAGACAGGTTGACATAATTGAAAGGGCTGTCTTATGGGATGACATAGTTAAACGAGCCCATGATCAGCTTTAGAGTGACAGCTCAGCGACTTCTTCTAATCCCCAAAGAAGCACTGAGTTGCGAGGCTGTGATTTAACTAGTCCTGAATCTTATCTTGTGATGATGTCAATATTATTAGAACCCATTTCTAAAGAGATGCCTCCAAAATCACTGTACATGAAGTGACTGGTGTTACAGGCACGATTCTCCTGCAGCTTCACCCTGCAAAGCCCGTAGTTGATAGAAACACCCTTCTGCTGCCCTTCTTACATACCCGATCCTGCCCCCGTGGGCTGGGCTACAGGGGCAGACCCAGAAACAGGATTAAGAACCTCATTTCAGGATGGAGCTGAAAAATGTCCTTGAGCTGCCCATTTTATTCAAGATAATTTAATATCAAACACAAACTAACAAAGTTAGAGGTGAAATATAATAGCAGGAACCCCATATAAAGTAACCTAATCTGTAAGATAAATAGACAACACTTTAGCCTGGGGAGATAGCAAATAAAAGAGAAATATGAGCAGAGCTGTTCTCAATTCATAAGTAACTTTAAAGAGAAATAATGAAGATGAGTTCCCTAACTTTTAATGTGCTAAGATTTTTCTCAACCAAAAAAAAGGCATTCTGAATGTTTTCTTCACATACTCTCTCAAGCTGGGCGTCCCCAGCCAAATGCCCTGGAACATTCCCACACAAGCAGACACCCAACAGAAGCAGAAATGGTTCAGAGGAGCCACCCTGCAATTCCTGATGGGGTGGAGACATCAGGGATGGAGCTCTTCCGAACCCTCACGCTGGTGGAGCCTCTCAGTTGCCTTTGGCGGCCACCTCCCGCTGCCTTGTTTTGGGTGCAAAACTCAGAGCACCCACTGCCTTCATAGCGATGGTAGCCTGACTTTTATTATTTTAAATTTTTTTAGCCATTTTTCATTAGTGCCCACTTTAACTTCAACGGCCTGGATTTTTCAAGCAGCCTAATGCATTTGGGCACCTAAATCCCATTGAGTTTCAAGTGTGTATCAGCCCGTAGGCTCCTTGGCAAATCCTTGCTAAGTGCCTCAGGGCTCATCGCCGCAGCCACTGTTACGCTGCCGGATTTACACAGATACCATTACACCAGCATGAGCTCACTTCTTCGATAGAAGAGTCTCTTGTTAAAAACCCCCTTCCTAAATGATGAAGTAAACTGGAAAGGGACTCCTCTGATGGTTAATTTTTGGTGATATATACATGTTTGAGAATGTTAAATTCTCTCTTTGGGTTAAACTAAAAAAAAAAAAAAAAAAGCTTTACTTTGTAGACTGAACTTCAATTAGAGACCAAACGCTCCTAATCCCCAGCTCTTAGTCCTCCAGGGGAAACCTCAGATTTGGTGTTTTAGAGGTAAAGGCCACCCTGTCTCCCACTGCCTCTGATACCCACTGCGTCTCCAACCCCCTTTTAGAGCATCCAGGCAGGATGCTCTAAAAGGAGCACACTTTTAGAAAGAGGCGGCTTTTCCTTCTTCAGTATCACTGTGTACTGTCTAGGAGGAAGAAAAAAAATCAGCAGAATTGAGCTATTTGCTTTGCTGTTTGGGAATGTCCCAACCCAAAAGGAAAGAGCACAGACGGCAGCTGAGCTGGCAGCGGGAGCAGGTACAGAGGGCATGTAGCTCCGAAAAGGCTATCTCAAAGGGTGGGAAATGTTGCCACAGCCTTTCTAATTGTAATGGAAAAATAAATTCTTTATCAGGTGATTTCTGGTCACAGATCAAACACTAATGTCTTATAATGTCAGCTGCCGGTACCTAGCGGAAAACAGATGAGGGGTCTCCGTGGCAGACTCCCCTGGGATAACAACTGTCTCTTTGTTGAGTCCATGCTGCAAACGGCACAACAAACGTAGCCCACTCAGTCCGTGACTACGGAGCCCCAGATTTCCTAGGCACTACCACGATGCCATCAATCAGCAAGGGAAGCCAGACCCCAAATCCTCCTTATTCATTGCATTGCTGGTTTCGAATTAAAGCGTTTCACCGAAAACTGAGACCCTATGCTTAAATACTTCAGCTGATGATAATTCAACAGCAGCGCCAAACCTCAGCATTGTCTTTATTTTTCCTTTTTTTGTGTAGATGAACAGAGACATCCTTCCTTCCAGTTTTGTAGCACTAAGAAATAAACCTGAACCCTCATAAGTGGGGTTTGGTTTATGCTGTAGGTACAGAAGGGGACCAAACCCATTTCTGGTGCGGATGAGCCGGTCTCCTGGGGGTTAGCAGGGGAGGGTGGTCAGGGGAGTCCTGGTAGACCTTGGGAGCCAGAAGGAAAAGGATAGAAGGATAGATAGGGGAGGGGAAGAGGAGCTAAGCAGGGGAGGTGACCCCCTTAACGTATGGATCCCATAGCGGGTAGAGAGCCCTAAAGAAATCATCTCCAAAAGCGATGGCTCTGAGCCAGGCAGCGTGAGTTGGTGTCCTACCCTGCTTTGCAGCCACTACTCAGACCAGGAGGTAGGACAACAGTTTTAGCTATTTCCCTTGTTTTCCAGAGGGAAGTCCCTCGCCTGTCAGTCACGACCCCACATTTACTGGTGGCCTTTGCCAGCCCACGGTGCAGCCACGTCCTTGGAGGCACCAGGCAGCCCTGGGAGGTGGTGGAGCACCCGCAGGCTGATGCTCCCCTTGGAAAGATGTCCATCCCACAAGGACAAGGACGTGTGACGTGCGGAGCCGCGTGCCACGAGGTGGCACCATGTCACTGCTAACCCGCACGGTGGGGTCACCTCTGCGGCCAAGGAGCTTCTGCAGGACCCTGCTCGTCTGGCAGGCCTTGGGGCTCCGAGCAGCCCGGTCGCTCAAGTCCCCCCACTGAGCTTTTATTTGTTTGTTTATTTGTTTTAATAACTGGGCAACCCTCCCTTCTGTAAGACCCAGCTGAGGGAGGGGGTGGTGCCACTGCCCTGTCCCGTGGAGCATCCTCCCAGCAGGACCACTCGCCTGCATCTCCCACAGAAACCTGGCCACCCGACAGCCGCGGGCACAAGGTTTGCAGAGCCGCGGTGCCGTCTCCCACTGGTTACGGCTCCCCGCGGGGGGGGTCCTGGGCTCCTGTCCCTGCTGTCACAGTTGTTCGTTGGCACTGGGGGAGACGTCAATGTCATGGTGGCGGTTGCGCCTGGCTGGTGTGTGCTGACGTGCCGGCGAGCGCTGGCTGTGCCCCCGCCCTTCAGGGCCCTGCACGCAGGAGAGCTTGTTTCTCCCACAGAGCTTGATCATGTCAAGGTAGGGAGGATTCAGGTGAGCTTATATCCCTGGAGAACTTTAAACCTCATGTCTCGGCACATTCAGATCACCTCCATCTTGGGAGCTTAGGTGCATCCTGGAGGAAGAAGCAACTGAGCAGTTTTCTGGAGCATGATTTCCACTGTACATCCCTACATTCTTCTCAGATCCGTTTTGGGGTACATCCTGGCAGTCTTGGTTTCAGGCTGCTTTCAGCCCCTACCCAGGGCTGTCCCCTCAAACACACGCTGGGACAGAGCTAGCAACTCATTCACAAAACCTGCTCTCAGCACCACGCTTGTCTGCTCACATCTCCTTTTCACTAGGAGACGGATTGGATTTGCAAGTTTTTCTCATCCTTGCATCCTACCTTGGGGTGAGACACTGGTGAAAGCAGGCTGGAAGAGGCAGGGGAGCTTCTCCTCCCGCTGGTGAGGATGGTGGGGACCTGGGGAAGGAAGAGAGCTGCCTCATGTCTGCCAGGAGAGCAGGATCCTCACAGCCCAGCTGCTCAGAGCAGCCAGTTTGTGCTTCGGGCAAGAGGTGGGCTCATCAGCACTCACCTACCGGACTAGTAAACTTGGAATTTACCAGTGGACGTAGGGACTGTCAAATGGGGAGGACAGGGATAATGCCCGAGTACAGCGAGGAAGCCTGAGAGATGAGCAGCAGGGGCTTGGAAAAAAGAGTTTTGATCAGAATGCTTTTTAATGAAGCGCTTGTCCTACAATCCAACATTTGGAGTTTGGCTACTCTGAAAACAGCACCAAATAACAGAAGGGACCTGAAGGATAGCCATGCCTGGACCCCACAGTGCAGGAAAGAAATGCAGTGGTTGACAACCCAAAGAACTTGCCCAACAGCCAGTTAGTGTCTTGATGAGGTCCCCGAGCTCCTGACTGCTGAGTTTCCACAGACTAGCCCAGTCCTTGAGGTCCTTCAGCAAAGCCCTGCAGCTGAATGCCCTGTTCTGCTTGGGGGTTACAGCCCCAGGTCTTGCCTGTCCCCACTACTGTGCCCTGAGCTCTCTTAACGCAGACCTAACGTTGGCATCAGTGGGACTGACAGCCCAGATGCTCCAAGAAAAACAAGGTGACTGCTGCACCCAAGTCTCGCGTAGTGAAAGGAACACAAGTGCAAGTCACAGGAACCTATTAGCAGAAAATTCCCCAATGGAGGAGAGTTTCTGAACACACTGAGGAAGCTGCAAGTAGCTCCTTCTGCTCTTGCTTTAGAGCATGGAGCAACCAGCCAAAAAAACGTGCACTTCTTTCTAGAAGAGGAAACGGAGGGAGCTGCTCAAAGGGAGCTCTCCTGCATCGGTTCGCTGTCCCTGGCAGTGCGCTCAGCACTGTAATAGAGAGACCGGTAATACCTACATTATTCCTGACACAACGCTTTGCAGCTGAACAATACATTTGCCAATTCAATTTATTCAAACAAGTTCCTTGGGAAGACAGCAAAGCAAATCCAGGTGGCAATTACTGAATTCAGACTCTGCCCTGGACTTGGGGAAACAAAGGGGCAAGATATGAGAGAAATAGCAAGTTCTTCTAGAAATCCCACAACTGCAGAATCTTAAGAGCTTTTAGTCACGTGCTTGCTGGTATTCAGCTGAAAAAAAAACGGTGTCATTGGGCAAGGAGACAGAGCAGCATTGCAATTGCTCTGCTGTAGCACTTAGCACTTTGGAATATCTTTACTACAAAAATTAAATGCTTTTTTGTTTTCTTTTGAAAGCACAGCAGTATTTGGGCTCCACGGCCCATTGCAGTGAGATGTAATTGAAGAATAGGTACATTCAATGGCTACCAAGACTGACGGCGTTGCAAGTCCCGCTGTGTTGCATGCTGTCTAACCATGCCGCAGACAGATGGGGTGGAGGGTGCCTACAAGCTTAGATGAACTAACTGGTTCAGAGCTTGGTTAGACACCTTCAGCCATGTGCTGCATCTCATCAGATCCCAGACCCTCTTTCCCAGCACACCAGCACGGACACAAGCCCGCAGCCCAGCGCTGGGCCCCGTGCCCAGGACGCAGCTCCAGGAACGGTCTCCTGGGCTGGAGGGAGGAAGAAACCTACCAGGAACCTCCACTTTGGCCCTGAATGGGCAAGGAGGAAACTCCTAGTTGCAGAAGCACAGCTATGGAAGGTTTCTTCTTTATAGACCCCGCAAACCCCACAGCACCAGCTGCCCCTGCCAAGTTCACGGTCGTGGGGGGAAGCCCCCCAGATCGTGCTTCATCTCCCCATCCCACTCCATCCCCAGGGCAGCTTGTAGCTCCTCTCCCAGCAAAGCAGTTACACCAGGGATGAATTTGGCCCCAGATGTAGAATTAGGTTAAGCCAAAAGGTGGCAGCATCTTATTCAGTATCGATTTTGCATGAATATTTCTCCTATTAGCCATTTTTCTTTCTAATCATAGACCGTAAGTTTGTAAATTACAGAGGTGGAGAGTAAATGTATTGCAACCTCTGGCAAATTGATATTTTTGCAGCAACGGTAAACTTTTTCTGATGGCAGATAATTGAAGGGAGCAAACGTCAGATAAAATTCATAAAGATTTGGACCTACTGGAATAAGACAAATGATATTTAATATGCCGAGTTGTAAAGTAATTACCCTGGGCTCACATATAATAAATACATAGACACAGTAAATGGAGTTTGGCTGACCAGGTGCCTTTGACGTGGCGCTGCGCAGGGCCCCGTGGCAGCCAGGGAGATGGAGAGGGGACAACCTCGGGTTGGTGTCAGCCCCAGAAATGCCCTTCCTCGAGAGGGGAGGAAGGAGCTGCCTCCCATGTCTGCAGCAGAGCCCTGCGGCCCCGAGCCCTGCTGCTGGGTGCGCAGCCAGGGAACCAGCCCACAGCCCTTCTACATTTCCAAAGGCACAAGAAGTCCTTGGGTACCCAGCTTCACCCGTACCTCTCAGCAGGGATCAGCTGGTGCAGGTTCTCCAGCAAACCCACAGCCTCCTGTTCTCACGCTCCAGCCAGTGGACATCACCACCTTACCTCGATCTCTTCCCCTGGCACCCAAGAGAGCAGCTAACAAAGAGGAGGGTGACCCACTCCCTGGGGTGGTCACTGCCCTTTTCCCAGGGGGGACATCCCAACCAGATGGGCATCCCAACCAGAGCTTGATGCCGCTGCCATGGAACGGCAGCACACCTCCCACCTCAGAGGGGAGTTGCAGAGAGACTACAACACTCAAAACCAGAAGGCACTAACTCCCACCTAGCTGCAACTCCATTCCTACCAGCTGGGAAAGATCAGGACATCCTTCTCTTACCCTGAGGAATCACCTCGTCTCCTCTTTTATAGTCCTGCCTCGATCAGCCTTGTGATGGACGCTTCGCCTGCCAGGTCATCTTCGTTGCATGTAGCATCTCACCGTGCTTCTAAGGCACATCCAGACCTCACAAAAAAAAAAAAAAAAAGGCTAGCAGTGCCCTCTCCCACTTTTCAAAGCACAATGTCAGCGTAAGCTCCCCTGGCAAGATATGTGCAGCGCTAAAACGCTTTTAATGTTTTAATGCAGGCACCTAGCACTGGCTGCTCTTTGGCAAGCGCCCCACGGTCAGGAAGAAAACATGCTCAAACACACGCCGAGCTGGGAGGTCCCAACCCAGCCCTTCTTCAGGGCTCCTCAAACACCATCTCAGAGCAGCTGTCGGGAAACCATAAGCCAACAACAGGCTTGTTCGTGCTCCGCCACCAGTACTGCTACTGCTAACGCGCCTCTGCCCCTTTGAAGAAGTTGCTTAGAAATTCAGCAGCAATTATGCAAGCTTTAGTATTAAAAAATGCACGTGGATCTGAAAGCAAATATGAAGCTGCTGCTGTAACGCTAGCTTTAAGCTGTCTACAGTCCCTAGAAATTCTCAGTGGGATGTTTGAGAAGGATGTATATGTGTTGACAACATTAAATGATCCATGGCTCAAGGACAGAATTGAAACCATACATCTACTTCATACAGGCACTGATCACTGGGAGAGTGTTTTTCTTAAACTAACCACGGAAGGCCAGACACCTCATCCTCCCCAGAAAGGCAGGGACGGCTCGGGGAACAGAAGGTGCACACACGCTCGTACCGCGTCCCGGTTTGTAACAGAGCTCCAGTGAAAAGGGAGAGACACATGGATACCATCAGCAGGACA
>NW_010522069.1:12065-19586 GCF_000687285.1 Phaethon lepturus
TGCACCATCTTTGAGGGAAATTGAGCGTGTCACTTCGGTGCATCACCCTCTTCTCATCACCTCCCAAAGAGGCAGTGCCACTCGCACACATCCGTGCAACATCTGGCGAGAGGGCGAGGAGGGGCAGGATGCTGCCAGATTCTCTGGGGCAAAAATTTGCCCGTTCTGCATTACGTGCCCCAGAGCGCAGGCTCGGATGCCCGCGTGCCTCGGTGCCGCCCGCGGCACTGCAGCAAGCTGCGAGAGCCACCAGCAGCGACTGCCTCGCTCTCAAAAGCTATAGCTTTTTCTATATGTGAAATTCCCAAGGACAAGGAAAAACTGGCAGACAACAAGGAGGATTAGCTGGTTCCCCAAGGAACGCAAGAAACGCTGCAAGATTGTATCGTTGCCCGTTTCAGTGGGGCGATTAGGCGGTATTTGATGCTGGGAGGATGATTTCTGTTAGGCTGTTTTGCGAGCGTTAGCCCGGCTATTAACAGGAGGTGGCGGGAAGTCATGTTTCCCCAGATGCAGTAAAGCCTTGCGACTGCAGTCTCCTTGCCCCCAAATCCTGCCCTGCCCCAGGGCAGCGCTCTCCTCGCCCGCCCTCCGAAAGCTGGGTGCTGATGCTCTCTGGCTCCCGCTGCTTTGCGGCGCAGCGCTGCGAGCTGCGTGGGGGGAACCTCGCTCCCTGGCTCTCCTGCTGTTCCAACCCCCTCACCCTGGTCCCCAGCTCAGGTACTGGTTTCCATCATTTCAACTATTGCCAAACTAAAGGGTATTTCTTTGCTCCTTCGTTTACGCTGAATGTTTATTTAATAGGCTGGCCAGCTTCAATTAGGTCTGTGATTACTCACAGATGACAGCTCCAGCATAACAATGTTTACTCTCAAACTCTATCTCCAAGTGTAGCCTGTGATATATTTAGGGAGAAAGTATAAAACCATTAACGTTGAAATAACTCTACCTATGGGACTGAAGTTTCTTTTTAAACCCAAACAGCTGGCAACCAGCTAAAAATGTACCAGGGATATCAACCCCTTTCACCTGGAGATTTAGTTACCCCGGTGAAAGCTTCATTTGGTTGAGTTCTGCACATATCTTTGCCTGACACGTGGAACTCCTTGCTACAGGGTCTGTATTGTCTAACAGCCGTAAGCGCATTTTCTGGTCTGTGGTTGGATGAAACCCCTGGATGATTTGTTCGTGGAGCACCATGGCTGATGGCTGGAAGTCAAATGCAGCATCTTTGGGTCAGATGTGTCCCCCCACCACACACCTAAGGTGCTTGGGGTGCCTTGGCAGCAGGATGTGCCACAAAAGGAATATCCAAAGCCATCACTTGGGCGTGGTTTTACTTCTTGGGAATAGTCAATGGGAGTTCCTGGTCTCCTTGGCTCTGGAAATTGCATTTTTAGACCCCCAGGTCTGTGCCCTCGCAGGGGGCCCAGCCTGACTGCCCTTACAAGCTTGGTACCCAAACCGCTGGCTGGGCGAGAGCCGCAGTAGGAGTGAAAGGAGTGAGGAGAGGCGGCTTTGGGGAGGCTCAGAGGCAGAGGATGGCTCTCCCCCATCCCACCGCCCACCTGCCACGGGGGCTGGACTGGCTGTGCAAAAGCATCCCAAGGAGAGAGTCCTGCCTCTCTCATAGTATCTTGTAGTGAACACAGCTTCTATACATCCCCGCAGGTTAATCAGCTGCTTGGAGTCCAATTAGTGCCAAATGCTCTTATCGAGAAGACGCGGCTGGGTGCAAAGCCAACGGCCAGGCGCACCAGCCAACATGTCCAGCTCCTGCCCAGGGCACAGCCTGGTCCTTCTCTGAGCCCTCCAGGCCCACTGTGATGACCCCAGTCTGGCCATCGCCCTGGAGAGGGAATTGAAAGCGAAGGTTTAGGAGGGATAGGAAACTTCCTGGCTTTAATTCACTGAACTCTTTTGTTTCAACCACATTTAATATCTTAGAAATTACGAGTTGCGGGGACTTGGGTGAGCTGAAGGAGAAGGCGTGATCTGTGAGGCCAATTAAGAGGCCGATGGCACATAGTGAAACGGGAGCCCCTCGGGGGAGGCCAAGGTTACATAAATAAGTGTGTGAAGGAGCTGCACTGAATCTGCAGACACTCACCCACTAGTGATGCCCCTTTGAGTCTGGGAAAATTAAATATAAATAATAAATGTTTAACCACACAGCAAATAAATACAATGAGGCACCTTTAAAAATTATACTAATAAACAGCAAGCTATTGTCCTTCTGCCCAGGGTAGCTGAGCATCTTCTGCATATCGGAGACAAAGAGCACAACAGAGGGGCTGTGTTTGGAGGGCTCTGCTCAGCTGGGTTGTCTTCACCCCCACTCTGCCATCCTTGTGATGAACCCCAGGACAGCACGAAATGAAACACCCAGCAAAACTGGAAATAAAATAGTGCCAAGCTCACACAGTGAATGTCGGGACCCCCGGACCAGGTGCAGCTCACCTCTGCCCGTGTGATTCCAATAGACTTCTTCTGGGAACCTGGGAGCAGGATCTGGACTTGGGTCTTGGAGGAGAAGCCCAGAGCCTCCTTGTGATGATACGAACATTCAACGTGAGCTGCGAGGTCCTCAGAATTGCTCTGTGTCAGCATTCACTTTACAGCAGGAGCTCTGCTTCTTGGCTTCCCTGTTTTACTGCTTCCTTGGAAGAAGGGTCAAAAATGAAATGGAGATATAAAAAATAAAGGGGTCATTTGTAGTTAAGCACATTAGGATGGGAGCGAGAGAATAAAGCGGTGAGAATGGCTCAGCTGGGGGCCTACGGGGACTTGTTCTCTGGTACCGGCACAGTCTTTACTAGGTCGCTTGAACCTTTTGTGCTCTGCTGCAGAGCTCAGACCCGGGCTATAGATCACCAGACTTGCTGCGGTGTGCTGCGTGTAAGCCCCTTGCTATCCCTAAACCCAGGCTTCTCCCACTTGTGCCAGGAGTTATAGTTTATGGGTGACTTCTGTAGATGGCCAAAGCAGCTGGCTCGAAGCCGAGGGGTGCTGGGCGGTACGGCAGAGCACACGGGATTAAATGCCTGTCAAGTCCCTTTCCTATGACGTAATTTCGCTTCTCCCCAAATTCTGCAGGGAAGGAGTAGGGCAAAAGGCCTTCCTTGCTGTGATTATACATTCCCGGGCAGTTTAATTATAGTCGTCAGCTTCTTAAACACTTGCGCAATAAACCTACAGAGAGCTGCCATCCTACAATAGTTAGTTATCGCTTTCTTTTCTTCCCAGCCCCTGGGATTTGCTTCCACATTTACTAGAGGTTGCTGGAGCCAAACTCTCCGCGGGGCTACGCTGGCTGTCACCGGCGAGCTTGTGCCAGAGCTAAATGTGTCCCTCACGTTGGGTTGACTCAGTGGCAGCTGACACTGGTGCTTGGGTTTCTTTAGACTTGTGGACTCTGACCACCTCTGGTTTATGATGAGCCCCCGTGCCTGCACTGAGCCCCCACATCTCACCGGTCTCTAACGGCTTCAGGTTCCCACTTATGAGCAACTGTAACCTGCTCTTACCAAAACCCAGGTCCTGGACACGCCACCACATGTAGGAAGCACCTGATTCTGGTGACAAATGTAGTGCCCAGAGCTCAGTGCTGGTTTTGACATGGAGCACAGACACCAATATTCTCCAGTCTTTACATTCTTTCTCCATTTTAACTCCTGGCTTCGTTAGACTAATTTGTTTCCAGGTTGCAGGATGAATAATGAGCCTCAGCCTGTGGATGCATAATTAAGTTTTGATAGTGAATGTTTTTATCTAACCTTGTTTTCATTTTTATCCTCAGTACCTGAATTACAAGTTAGAAATTTAGGGCTGCAGGTTTGCCTTCGCATTAAACCCAGACCTGTACACCTACAGGAGGTGAGACAGTGCTCTGCCATCTCCAGGACAGTGCCCAACGGTGACACCGTGGGATGTCATTTCAGTCAGGTCTAGTCATCAGGGATGTTAAGGGAAAGAGAAACAGTTAATAACAAAATGGCTTTTCCCCACCCGCCGTCAATACAACAGACAATCCCTGGTCCGTGCAGGGTCTGTACACCCATAACTCCTCCCCAGTGGGATGCCACATCCCAACGGCAAAGGTCACCTGGAGCATCTTGGTGAGTCCCATGATCCTGCTGCATTTCCTAATGTGGTATCCAAACTCCATCTGGCTTTTTTCGGTCCCTTCGGATATAGTTGGCTTTTTTTCTACACGCCTGCAAATTCCCCAGATGGTCCCTGTCCCCCCATGCCCTGCAAGTGCCTCCTTGGCATTACCTGGCCATTGAGGTCTCCCTGCCCCGGCTCTCTCCGCTCGCCAGTGATTTTCTCCAGCCTTCCCGTTGTTGTTCTTTTCAGCTCTGCAGGGTTTCCATCAGGCTTTTCCGCTGATCTTTTTGGCCTCTCACTGCTCCCACCATTGTCATGAGGGCTTTCTGTAATTCCCTGTCTGCGGGGGTGGTTTTAGGGATAAGAAACCAGAGCAATTGCTTGGGACCTAACGGATGCTCTCTGGTCTAAGGTGGGGAGCAGAGCACATCTCGTGGCCTCTGCTCCTGCTCCGGGTGGGAGCCGAAGCGCTGAGGTGGCAGGCAAGGAGCCCGAGCAGGTACTTAGTACAAATGTTAATAGCATCATTGTTTATACTGTAGGATTGGAAAGGGTCTCCTGGGTCATCTGGGGCATTGCCCTTCAGTAACTCAGTCCGTGCTCAAACTATCCCAAGGGTATTTTTAGTCGATTCATGAATCCTTTTAGGAATTCGGCCCGGCGACCTCCGTCAGCAAACGATTCTTTTGCCTAATTGACTTCACTTTCTGCATGCCCTGTTTTAATACCGCCTTTAAAGTTCGAGGCTTTTTCTTCCTCTTGCAGTGTCATCCACTGCTCAATTTCAGTAGCTTTTTTTTCCAACTCCTACTTTTTTATCTGCATTACAGTTGCTCCCGTGGTGCTTGCTGACGAAGCCCCCTCGCCTGCAGGGCTGAGCTGCTCTGTGCATGGCGAGGTGGGCTCCGCCAGGAGACGTTGTGCATGGATTAGACAAGGGGAAAGGGTGGGAGATGACCCAAAGGGTCACCTTTACCCACATAAACCTCCAGCAGCAGAGCTGGGAACAGTCACAGGGGCAGGTTGTCTCTCGGCTCCCATCACGCTGACTGCAGCTGAGCAGCTGTTTGCAAGGTCCTCGTTTTCCTCGATGTCTTCAACTTTGACTAACATCAAAATAACAACAGACAGTGAACGAAAAGAAAGAGAATTAAGCAGTGGGGTTTGCGACCAATTTATTCTCTGTCGTTAGTATTCTTCTATTTACATCCCCTGCTCTGTGCCATGACATCACTGCACTATTATTTGCAAGACAGACAATTTTGAGCATGTTGCGAGGAAATTTTTTTGGAGACAAGATTGTGGGAAAGGCAATAAAGACACAAGTCAAGGGGCTGCTACCAACATGCGTTGCCCGGTTGAAGAGGTTGCATGCTTACACTCACCCTCGCTGCCCAGTGTCCCTGTCCCTGCAGACTGGCCTGCTGTTGGCTTGTGTGGTTTTTCCCCCTCACCAGCTTCATCAGAACGAGCTGAAGTTCAACATGAAGATTTTGGTAATCTGTTCGGTGCGGGTTACGGAGCACCCTCATCAGCGCACACACACAGGGGTGTAACCTCCAACATGGGGCAGCATGGGGCAATAACACTTCTGCTGGTATTGGCCCCTCATTGACCTGTTCTCCATCCATTTTCCTTTCCGTCTTCTCCAGTTTTGGTGAAAGGGCAACAACTCACCTCTCCCTGCGATGCATGGCTTCGATTCAGCTGCAAACTTAGCAGAGGGTATCCCCTAGGAATGGCTTTGTGTGTGGAACTTTTCTGTAGGAAGAGACAAGGAAGGAGGAAGCCTGGAGCAGGGAACCTGAGCTAGCTGGTCAGACTGGAGCTTGAACGACCTACAGGAATCCTTGGGATCAGCCAGGCAGAATTTCTTTTAAATAAAATACGCAAAGTGCAAGCTTCAGAAGACAATTTCTTTTTTTCCCCAGGAATGCTACATTTTAGAGAAAAAATAACTGTAAAATAAGGATGGTCTGATCTGATGAAGTCAGCAGAGCTGTAGGCAGGACGAAGACCATGCTCTCCACATCAATCTCCAATTCATCATCAGAGCCAGCTGGTAAATATTTGCTTCTTCTAGTGATCAGCTGAAAGGTTCCTCCATTCCCACAGTACTATTATCTTTGCAAATTACTTTAATTCTAGTGAAAAGCAAAAACCTAAATCCTGACTGGTTTTAATTGAAAACAAAGCAAAAGGCTTTTACAATAATAAAAGCGTGGGCTGTACTTTAAATGAGTACTTTCTAATTTTCTCACAAATAGTTTGATACTTTAAAAACTCTGCTAAGAGAATATTTTTGCATAACTCTATCTATCCTCTGCTTGGCAAATTGATCATACCAAGTGGATTCACAGGGCAGAGGTGAGCAGGTCTTAACCCTTCCTCCTTCTCCAGCAGAAACCAAAGACTTGGCCATGCCCCATGATACAACCATGATTTGGGGTGTTTGCATGGAACTAGGCACCCCCAGCCACCCCAGGGAGTGCATGGGTAGACCTAAGTGGTGCAAGCCACTCACAACATTTGGGAAAACAAACCAGGATGAGCATGGTGCAGCGCCAGGACAGCGCTCAGAGAGGTCCTGGGACCTCCATCCTTGGAAGATGCTCAGCCCTGCTGCACAGGGCCATGGACAGCCTGGCTTGACTCTGAACTTTGCCTTGCCTGGAGCAGAGGTTTGAGCAGAGCCCTTCAGATGCTCCTTCCAGCCCCCGTGTTTCTGGGGTGCTGGGATGCTTCGATGTCTTTGTCCCAACACAGGCTCCTTGTGGGCCACCAGTGGGTCATTGCAGGTGGACCCTGTGGCATTTGGTCTCCAAACAGGACCAGGACTGGGTTCCCACGAGGACAGCTCTCCCCACCCAGCATAAGCTTCTTCCCCTAGCACTCACTAACACCCTTTTCTCAAAGCACCTCAAGTTTTTCTTGAGGAGGAAGTGAGTATTAACAGCCTTTCCAAATTATATAGAGGCCTTTGTTATTTTAAGAGACTTTCACTCCCCCCTTCTACGTTTGACTTTGTTACCTGATGCTCAAGGAATACATTTTCCCCTCTATTAAATGTTTTAACCGCGTACGAGTTTCATCTTAATGTTAGCATCTTTAATAGTAGAATATTACCATATTAATTGCTATTGTGAACCAGAAGATACTTATATCATCCAGGCTTTCATTACCGTCATGGAGGGATTTTTCCTACTGAGTCAAAAGTGACCACTTTCCTTAATCCCCTGTTTAAAAGCCTTGCGATTCCTCCTGACATAGTCTAGGACGAGGGTGGGCAGCGTTTTCCCAGGGACAAACTTGGAATTAAAGGCATTCATTACCCAAGGAGCAGCAACCCCTTCCCAACCTGCTGCGGGTTTCTCGGCGGTCGGGGCAGTTAGTTTTTAAGCAATTAAGAGA
>NW_010522070.1:0-6129 GCF_000687285.1 Phaethon lepturus
ACCCAAAGATTCTATGATTCTATGATAAAAGTGGCAGGCAAAGACTCAGAGGAGAAAGAGGAGAAAGACAGTTCATTCCTCTAGAGTAAGACTGATTGAACTCATTTATAATCAGGGCACTTGCAGCTGCGAAGAATGAACTGAAAGAAGACAGCTGAATTCAAATGCAATAAATTTCATTTAAAAATTCTAATACATTTAATAGTAACCTTTATATTCTATAATAGCATTGTTAATGACACTAACAAAACTGTCTCTGAGAAGTCTGAAAACACTTAAGATTATTAAGAGCAAAGAAGTGGTTAAGTCAAGTCACAAACAGAATTAATCTAAAGCTCTAAACAATTTTGCTACCGTATTCAAACAACATAACAGACAGCAGTGAGTTGGCAAGCAAGTTTGTAACACAAACAGCATATTGAGTTAACAGCTAAAATTGTTCAAACTCAGGTTATGTATGACTATACTCATAAAATCTTATCCACTTGGGTTTGTATCATTATCAAATCTTTCTCCACAGATGTCTAACTGTATCCTTGTAAATTATACTTTTGTTTGATTTGTACCTCGTTTTCAAAACTATTGTTTGCATGATAAAAGACACTACGAATCACACCCTTACTTCTGAAAATTTGGTATTTGGGAGTTCAGCATTTTTTAAAAAAACTAATATAATGAGGTATGTTTTTGAATCCTCTGATTTATTTTAAACCAAATGACTGGTATAGTGAGATTGTTCCATGTTCCATGTACCATCTTTGGTCATAAGGCCTTATTCATTCTCCAGCCTAAGGAGCTGCAATACTAAAATCTAAAAATCTCCTTCTGAGGATTATCAGCCTTTTTCTTTTTTATTTTCCCATATACTATCTATGACATTATCATTTACAAGGCCTGAATATTGCAAGTAGTAGAGGTATGTAGACCTGGAAAACTAAATACTTGCATAAATGGAAAATGGTATGTACTCTTCTAGTTTAAATATAAAGAGCAATTTTGTTATCTATAATTATGTCCAAAAGTTTTGGTCTTGCTATTACTGCCTGACCCTACCCAAACAATCATCATTCTTTACTTAATCATTTTTTCTCAGTTGTTTATACATCTCTCTAAACTGAAAGGGAAAGACTTCAAGGGCAGAGAATAGCTCAAGTGTGAAAAATAAATAACTAAAATAGAGTCTTGCCTACACATAGCTACAGAAGAGCCTTGAAGTTGCTGTAACATTTCTGGCAACTAAATCTGACCTTGCTAGCCCTGTAATCCATAGATACCAAGATATTATATGCATCTGTGCAAGTTGTCATGCACCTAATAACAAATGCTGGATTTGATGCTGGTATCAAATTTCTCAAATGTAATTCCATCTTTCTTCAGCTTGAGTAGAAAGAGAGGAAATTTACATATAATAAATTAAACCAGATATGTTTTTTCAAAAAAAAAATTTAAAAAAAAAATCTTTGCTAATTTATATGGATGAAGGATAGAGAACAAAAGGAACACTTTTTTAGACTTTTCTCTTGTGTCTTGCTCAGTCACTGCGGATGACAAAATGAGGAGCACTTTGCTATTTACTCTGATTTTTGGGACACCATGTATCCTAAGTCTTTGTCTTTCAAGTCCTGTCCCTCTTGACTGTCTCTGACAGTAGGGAAGGTTGAGGTGTCTGTGTAAGGCTTGTCCACGGGTGACAGAGTGGCAGCAGCTCAGAAGCTGACATGGAACAGAGTCTACTTAGACTGGAAGTTCTGGTAAAAAGTTTGCTCAAGCACTGCAAGCCAAGTCAGCCTCCGTAATATTACATTAGACCAGAATTTTTTTTCGCTATGACAAATATAGAGAGGACTACATTGCCCCAAACAAAACATGATCTTCCTACACAACTCTAAGCATGACTGTTTCTGAGGAAATCCAAAACTGGTCTTTGTGAGATAAGGTAAATATAATTACAAGGTCAGGTAAATAAAACTAGTATAAGTTTTTCAGCTACCATAACAGCTAGGACTATAAACAGATGGATACAGGGAACTAGGAGGACTCAAGGGAAAAATGAGACAATAGTGACAACCACCTAGGCAGCAGACAATCCAAATTAGCAGTACATTTCCCTGATTTTTAATTTGAAAACAAAACCAAAAATAGTCTCAGGACCTATTTGCAGGAAGGGCAAAACCAGTACTGTGGCAGGTGATGAACTTTTGATTAGTTAAGTGGTAACAGAAGAGCGTGATTGCTGAACACATTGGAAAGAAACACAGAATTGGCAACCAGCAGTGTGTAGCAAAGACAGTGAGCAGCAAGTTAGAAGGATCTTTACAGAAGTACTCCGGATGACTACTGGTATAGCACACTCAAATCTTCCAAGGCCAGAGAAAAGAACAATTCCATAATCAAGATACTGGTTAAACACAGTTCTAGCTGTATGGAAAGACAAGAGTGAGCATGGTACCTGGAAAACAGTTGCAGATCTCAACGCGTATATCTGGTTATAATAAGATGAACAAGGCAAAGAGGAGACCAAATCTACAAGCCTGAGGGCCAAGCAGAAAGTCTATGGCTCCACGCAGTCAAAGAAGACGTCGTAGAGAAACAGAGGATACTCTTAAGTTCCCATTTCAGTCAAAATGGGCTTAGAAAGGTGCAACAGAAAAGCTAGGATGTTGACTTGGGGCAAAAACATTGTTAAAGAAATAAAAAGGTAGAGTTATAAAGTAGCTGCATTTATGTTTGGAAATAAAGTAGGAATGACTATACCAAGAGGAAAAAAGGCCAAATGCTGGGGAAAGGGGCAGCAAAAAGATGAGGAAAAGCCACTGTAGGAAAGAGTATCTGGCAAGACAGAAGATGAATGAGTTGAGTACATAGCCAAGTAATTAATGGCACTGAAGGTGGGACAGGTTGAATCAAATCAAGAGTGGGTCAAGAATGCCACTTCACTTTAAGGTAACAGGCAAAATCTGGACTAGAGAAGGTGTCTCAGACTTTCAAAGGACTGTGAGTACCCCCCACGCATGCAGTGAGAGATAAAAAGCTGGAGGCAGGCAGCAATGTGGCTCAAGGAAAAGGGAAACAAGATTTTTTTTGTGTTTTTAAAGATGACTGAAGGACTGAAAAACTTTAGTTAAAAATCAAGTGAGAATGGAGATTTAGCAGAGGAGAATTATGCAAAGCATGCAAGAGAAGAGGACTGAAAGACTGGAACAAGCAGAAGGCCAGCTAAAACCCCTTCCTGAACCTCAGACAGAATAGAATTGAACAAGGGGAGAATGAAAGGCAAACCAAAGAAGGGGAAAGGTCACACTGGATGTTATTATGCTGTTAGTTCATTATTTTTAAGACGTCAGAGAGATCATACATGGAGAAGGATGGGAGGGAGAAGCCAAAGTCTTCAGCAAGGATCTAAGAGTTGAGAAGAGCCAACTGAGACGGAAGGTATGGGATATGATTTTGTCTGAGTGTAAAGCTGTTCAGTGACAAAGATGGCAGAGCTGGGAAAAAAAAAGGAGATAAATCTGTAGCAAAAGGAAGTCAGGCTGGTCACAGGATTTCCGCTAGAGATACTGTGCTGCATGAGAGCAGGACTAGAGGAAGCGGATGTTGGGAGGCTGCCAGGGCCAGCAGTCAGAGGTGAGGGGATGGGGGAAGAGGACAGCACAGTTTACCTAAGAGCTCTGTTCAAATACATGGTTAGAGGAGGACAAACCCAGCAGTCAGAACAGAGGTCAGGACCTGCCGTGGTTGCTCCTGCAGAGCAGAATTTACAGGGGATTTGACAGGCTTAGTCTTCTCTCAGACATTAAAAAAAAAAAGAAAAAAAGAAAATGATGGGTGAACATGCAGCAAACTGAAATGTTAATTACCCTAAAATATTATTTATCTCCAGGAAATCTGCCCTTTGATTTTGGGAATCCCAGCTTCCCAATGGTGTAGAGCATATATGTGCAGAACTGGAGGTTTATGAGGTATTTCTGTATGCCTAAGCTACTTGTCCCTTGATCTAGAAGTGGTTTTGATCCAGTACTCATTACAACAAGTTCTCAACAAGACCAGTGATTTTTCAATCTTCAGTTTTACATACCAGCATGTCAATATCCAAGCAGTTCCTGCTCACATCAACCACACAGTTGCAGGCTTAAATACACCTCCTCCTTCAGTGACAGTTAGGAGCAGTAATATAATACAAATTCTGTAACATGTAATTGTATTCAACACAAATACTGCTGAAAGAAATACGTTTGACATTATTTCACCAATTAAATATTGAAAATAGACACAGCTCCATTTTTGAGACATACAAATTATAATGCCTGCATTCATCAGATATATTTAGATGCATATGTTTATACATCTTGCAAATACAATTCTGATTTTACTATACTGCAATCCAGCAGTCAATGCTATCTTTATTGGGAGAAAAAAATAAAATAATTTTTAAAAAAAAGGTTCCCTAGAACTACCTCCAAAAATCACTTTTTCAATAATCACCTTGAAAATTCAAGTTTAGGTGCAGCAATGCTTATTTTTTTTGCAGAAGACTCTACAATACCGCTACTCATCCTGTGAGCCTTGATCAATTGTTCCATGTGTCTAAGCTGCAGTCTTTTCTGAAACCTTCCAATCCTCAAACAATCTTCCAGCAGATCCTCTATATCTGCACTGTAGTGGTATTAAATTACCAGACATGCAAATTAACCAGATCCTGAAAATTTAGGTCCTTATTTACTCCCTAATCCTCCTGAAATTCCCAAGAATTCTGCCATACTACTGGAAATCTGGAGAGTAATGGATTTAAAAATTTTTACATATTGGATTTGATGTTAGCACTGTTTTAAGACTATGTACATATACAGTACAACTTAATAAGCAAAATGGGTTTTTATATTAAACGGTAGATGAAAGCTTAGTTCCAGAACTCAGTACAAAAGTAATGCGGCATCTGAACTACTCAACACAATTCTTTTACTTTGCATCTAAAAAAAAGAAATGCTACAGACACACAGCATGTGCTAATTGCATATCCTATAACCACAGCTCAGGTTGCTCAGAGAGGTGGTAGATGCCCCATCCCTGGAAACATTCCAGGTCAGGTTGGATGGAGCTCTGAGGGACCTGCTCTAGTTGAAGATGTCCCTGCTCACTGCAGGGGGCTTGGACTAGATGGCCTTTAAAGGTCCCTTCCAAACCAAAGGTTCTATAATCTTCAAAAAAAAAACAAAAAAAAACCCCCTGGAAGAACTTAAATACAGAAAAGAAAAAAAAAAAAAAAAAAGGCAGCTACTTTAAGCAACAGATATAACTTTCTGGATATAATGGTGAATTGATTAATTTTGAGGTTGCTGTTAATTAAAAAGCTACCAAGGAGTCCACAGAAGAAAACAAGCTGTGAGAATATGGTTGTACTTATTCTATACTTAACATAGAAATGAGAAGAAAAACATTTTCCACAGTTTTACACTGGATATGGGGCCCATTTCTAAATTTCTTCCATTCCACAACAAAGGTTTAACTTTGGCAATACACCCCTTGACAATATGAAGTTGCAAACAACTGAGCAACTGGAACAAAGATTACTGACAACACTGTTTAGGTCCCAAAAGAGTACATTTAGAAACGAGACTTTAACCAATTCTGTGGTTCAAATAACATATGCAATAATATGTCAATTCTAGTGCATGTACAGGCAACATATCTGAATGCCTATAAGGTCAGGATTAAAAATAAAGCAGAGGTCTTGGTGTGTCAGGAACTGATGGTGTTTTCTGAAACAGTAATGCTAGGAGGAGTTTGGAGGGAAGGCATAATACACCACAAGGCTTCTTGCAAAGAAATAGGCAGGTACTTGCATCTTTGCCTATAGCAGTTGTAAACCAAAAGGGAATATTAAAGAAGTTCCAATTAAAGAAAAAAAAAATAAAAAGCAAGATCACTTAGTAGTGGTGTATTACCAGAACAATGGTGACAGTGGGTTGAGAAAAGGAGGAGGACAAGAGACCAGCAAGAAAAATGTGCATATTTTGTCAAGGCTGATAGCCAGTTTTGAGAAAAGACATTTACGAACGCTTGAGATAGTAACACCTCAGCCTTTTTTTTTACCATTTTATGGTGGGTTGACCCTGGCTGGATGCCAGG
>NW_010522071.1:0-235 GCF_000687285.1 Phaethon lepturus
GTGATGGGGCAATGGGGGGGGGAATAACAAAAAAACGAAAGAAACAAAAAATAAGGCCAGGTACTTCAGACGTCGGGCTGAAGCCTCACCGATGCTGGGGAAGAAACCAGCTCGGGGGAGCGGGGACACTCCAGGTCCAAGCAAGAGGCGGCCGCGAAGGGAGCGGGGAGGGGACGCCAGGTGACGCGGGACTGCTTCCTCCCGGGACGGCGAGCCCCGGGAGCCGTCCCCAGCC
>NW_010522071.1:332-4498 GCF_000687285.1 Phaethon lepturus
GCCTTGGATTTGTGTGGTCCGAGCCTTTCCCAGCTTGTCCCATTCTGTCACCGGGATAAGGGGCTCCCTCGGCTCGTTTGCACCTGCGTCGCTTTTGGCTCCTTCAGGAATGCGCTGAAGCTTGTAATCAGCTTTGTGAAGCCATTGAGTGCACGGCTGAGTGAAACTTCCAAAGCTCGCAGAAAACTGGCCCGCTGAATAGGAGTCAGCATGGGGCTTCTCTCCAAGCCCCTGGCCTGCCAAATTCCAGCAGAGCCCCTCACAATCAGTCCACACAAGCTTTACTGCTCTCCCCGCACTGAGAGAAGCGAGAAAAGAAAAGCTAAAATACCAGTCACCGAGGTTAGCGGTTTGTTCCCAGATTAATGGCAAACGCCTCTCTCCCTGATGCAGCTAACAGATTCTGTTCGGGAGATGTGTGTGTACATATATATATACACATATATATACGTGTGTGTGCGTATACATACAGATATACGCCCATATGAATATGTATACATGCCTACGTGTATAACAAGAAAAGGAAGAAAGAAAGAAGGGAGCGGTCTTCATTTTTTTTACTTTATGTGACCGCAAACGTTGAAAGGCTCTTGTGGCAGCAAACAAGTCGCTACCTGCCTTGCTATCCCACAAGGTGACGCTTATGTCACCTCAGTGATTTCTGCAACACTATGGTCTTAAGGCTCTGGATGAAGGTGATCCTCAACGGCAGTCTGGTTTTCCATCCAGAGGAAAAAAAAATCCATGGGAAAGTAAGAGAAAAATAAATGCCCAACACCACTACGAACCTCAGCAACGGGCAGGTTAAAAAACAAAAAAAACCCAGTAACAAACCCACCACGGATAAATGCACTTTATGACTAAGTTAACTCTGAGGCGTGAAGTTTTCACGGGGCGCTTGGTGCTCTGTGGTACTCGCAGGGTGGGTTTGCCATACACGACGGTCGCGGCCGCCCCGCTCCCCCAAGTGGTACCCAGCTCGGGGGGAGCGGGGATGCCCCGCTGCCGCCTGGATCGCTTCCACCCCAGGGCAAAACTCGCAGGGAAGGTCCCACTCGCAGGGAATCCCCTTCTTTTGAGCATCCTTAACACTTGTGACACGTACCACTACGTGAAAACTTTCCCAGCGTCTGATTGCACAGGCAGGCGTGACGCTAAGCAACGCCGGCATACGCGGCACGACTTCGTCAAACCTTTCATTCGGGTTCTGAACGTCCGGATGTGGTTGAAGATTCATTTTTCTCAGGGGAAACAATTACTCGAGTTCTACAAGGACCTTGCTTTTTACAGCGGTCTTTTCCCGATAATAAACGCCGTAAAATATCCTGAAATCTGCTAAAATTGTAAGAGAAGTGCACTCCGGTATCAAATCTATGAGTATAGACCAACTGGACAAGGCTTTATCTTCAGAACCTGGGACTTTTTATTCCTTTTATGTCCTCCTGCTACATCTATCTAAAACAATGAAAACATCATTATCACAACATTAATAGGTTTTTTTGCAAGTACTTCTCCTGGGCTAGTGGGGGAGTGGACCTTCCAACATTTCCAGAGATGATGTCTCCTGAAGAGTTTTGCCATGCCTCTTAATGACGTCATAGATCACGTTTTCTTGACGTCCACACTGAAACAAGCTCGGCAGAGTGGACAAAACTAACTCCACAGAGTTGGTAGATACTTCTTGTAAGTCCAGTCTCACTCCGCTGCCACGCTTCTGGCGTCTTCTCGATTACCGCATTTTCAGGGACGTCCAAGAAATGGGTAACGGCAGCCGGGGGCTTCGCCATTGCTGATCCGACGAGATTGTAAGGGCTCGGGGGTGAGAGTCGAGTGCGCAGCAGACGATGGCGTAAGACAGTTTAGCAGCATCGTATTCTGATCCCCAAGTCCCTCTGCGGGATGTAACACCCAACGGAAAGAATTGGGGAGTAAAAGCGTGGAGCAACACGTCTGACGTTGAAGCCTTGACCCTTGAAACGGCGGCGGCACAAAAACTTCTCCATGTGCCCACAAACAGTTGAAAGCCCCGTGTCTTTCTGTCTGTAAAGTTTCCTTTCTCTTTGGAAGTTGGTTGTGCTATTTTCGACCGTGTTGCTTCTTCCAGCCATTCTCAGTGACAAGTCATGAGGATATGCAGTAATTCAGAAATTAGTGAAATTTTATTCTTGGTGGGGGCGTTGGATTAAGAGGCTGGGAGAGTGTGAAACAAGTCAACGTGTAATTGTATGATAAGGCTCTCACGAGGAATTTATTGGCCAAGTTGCTATTTCTATTCCTTCCTAATCTCGTTTAGCACATTCATTCTCTGCAATCTGTCTCCATAATCTTCTGTGACAGAATGGCAGCCAATAGAAGCATGCATGTTTGGAGAGAAGAGAAAATATGCAGAGGCGTGATAAACTGATGCTAATTATCCATATTTAGGACACCGAGTGCAGAAGATCAAGGTTTACAAATAACAAACCAGAGCCAATGATGATGGCTTCCTAGTGAGGAATATATTGGAGGGGACAAGATAAGGGTTTCACATGCAGAAGAGATTTATTGGTCAAAGGGTTCACCTTCCACTTTTCCACTTTTATATAGCAGTAAATTATTTAGGCTAAATTCACCAGAACATTACTCTTTTATTTGGCAATGTGCCATGACTTGCTCTTTCTTTGTGTCCTTTCAATGCAAATCCTTGTAGTGTAACATCAGTTGATAAGAAACAAATAATTGAAGTAATAGGTAATTCCCTTTAAATTGTGCATATAGGACAGTAAGGTAATCATCTAGTGTAGAATGAGACCGGAGTATAGAGCAGATAGCTGAAAGTGAAACAATATCTATCTCAGCTATTAAATTACATTTGTAGTAGAGAAAAATAGCCTGCAGAAGTGATGTAGGTTGGACAAGAGACAACACTAGTCTAGTCAGCTTTAGGCCGTTTTCCTACAGACTTCTCAAATTTCTGTCACTTTAAAAGACAGATTTTCACCATTTTTTCTTGCTTTCTTTTTTTCCTTTTTTTTTTCCCCCGGGAAAACTAGCATTTAAAATTAGGGATGCTGCATTCTCCTTTTAACAAGGTTGGCTCTGAGAAATAATAAGGGAATTCAGTTTGGCAATATCTCTATAGTATAACAGAGGGTCAGTGGAGTGATCTTAGTAGTTTGCAGTAATTGTACTGTAAAGTTTCCAAAATGAGAATAATATTTGTTGAGTTTATGTTTATTTACAAATTCAGAAAGTATTCCTGACAGCGGCAAAATTCTTACTGTTATTTTCTATTAGCATCTTGCTGTCAGGTGCAGATAACCTGTTCTTTGAGAAAGCCACTAACTATCAAATTGTATGTCAACACGCCTTGCTTCTCTCGCTGTTGTTTTTCCCATGTTGGTGGTACGATGATACTCAGCAAAACGCAGAACCCTGCTTCTGACGCAGAAAATACACGTCTCATTTAGGAAAACTCTTCAAAATATCTCTTACTTGATATAAGGAAAGACATTTCTTTAGGCCACTCGTTTAAGAGGAGAAAAATTTCTAGCCTTTTGTTTTGATGCAGAATGACCTCAGGTTTTATTTCTCTCCCTCTCTGAGGTATTCCTTTAAATTGGTTCGTATTTCGTGTCCTGTGCGTGGGCAAAAATACCGCAGGCCCAAGCTTAACATTTTCACAGGTTTCCTAAAAATGTTTCTATAAGCACTTGTGCTTTTTTTTTCAAATCCCCGTAAGTAGCTGGCTTCCTTCAAAACGACCCAAAAGAAATCGTTGGAGAACGAAGTTAGATGAGCAGACGGGCTGCAGCTTAGGTCGTGGAAGTTGCCACTTGGTCACTAGTGGACCAAAACTAACGGGGATCAGGAGTGCAGAGAATGTCTGTGGAGCGAGACACAGCCTCTGGGGCAAAGCCTGATCCAGCCCCCACTAAAATCAACCAGGGGCCAGACAACCCGCGGGGGCCCACCCCCGCCTCTCCCACTCCGGCAAGTGCAGCGTGGACCCTCGCGAGGACCCTCGCAAGTCCTGCCGCCGCCGGTTCCCCCTGACCTCTGCTCGCGGCGTAGCTTTGTCCCCTGTCCCCTCTCCAGGGGCAAGACGACGTGGAGCTCCCACGGTGCCACCGCCCTGCCTCCGCCCCGCACCCCCACAGCCCACCCACACCACGACAGAGGCAATG
>NW_010522072.1:0-15935 GCF_000687285.1 Phaethon lepturus
AGCTCCTCCACCAGCTCTCTCAGTACTCTAAGACCACTAAGCAGCACAGGCTCCAAGGAGGTTTAATTAAACTCTCACCAAGCCATTCTTTTTTCCTTCCTCACAAAGGTATCAAAACCAGTTTCATGCAACTTCCTCAAATCTATGACAGCAATCTCTTAGCTGAAAAACACAGCTTAAATACTTCTGACCAATTCAGAACTAACACATTTAAAAATAGTCACTAAATAAAGCGGAGGCCAAAACTCTGGCAATTGCAATCTCCTTGCAAATGTTTCGAGTAGAATAAGAGCCTAAAGGGAGTTATATCGTGATAAATTATTGGTTTTAGGGGGCATGGTGGTGTTGGATTGATGGTTGGTCTTGATGATCTTCAAGATCTTTTCCAACGTTAATGATTCTGTGAATTAATCACTTCCTCTAAGAAAGCAAACAAGGTCAAGAATTTGGCATTTCATTCTCACAGGATTTTGGTGTTTCTAAATAAAATATGATGTGTTACTATTATTTATTATGTGTTACTATTATTTACACATACTTGCTTGTACAAGGACTTCATTACTACAGTCACGTCAGCATATATCTGACTGTCTAGGGATTTATTTAGAAGTTTTTTAAACAACCTATTTTACTGAACAATATTTGAATCAAGTCTGTATTGCTGAGTTGCTACTTTTTTCTAAGAAAGCTTCAGGAGATAATCCATTCAGAAATCACTGACATGGCCAGCAGATCAGAATACAATACTATGGGTTTTGCTGCTGTTGCAAAGGTATATTTATATCAGAATGGTCTATTGCTTGTTGAAATGAGATATGAAATAGGTCTCTGGACACACCCTTTCTCTGTACGTGATATGGCTTTGGACATTTCTTTAGCAATTTACTAATAAAAAAATAATATTTTCTTATGACTACCCAATAAACAGTCAAGAAACGTGAAAGAGAAGGCAGATTATGACAGCAAGAGCCCTACGCTCTGAGATCACTATGCTATGCTCCCCTCAACCCTCTCAGCTCACAGCATTCACAACCAGACACAGGAACACAAGACTGTTCTGTGGCTGGATGCAGTACAGTGATATTTCTGACTGCCAGCTCAGCAGTGTCTAGTTCCTTTACTTTGTTTATCTACTTTCTGCTCTGGTAAGTAACATGAACATAAGCAAATGTTTAAAGTCAGAGCTATTCAGGAAGTTGACCCGGTTTTGGCAACAGGTCAAAACCCGCTCATTAAACTATATTAACATAAACACATAATACTTTTGCAGCACTTTTTTGCTTTCTGTTGGTGGTCTATCCTCATTTATACTGATGAATTCTGGGTCAAAGACACAGTTAAAATGCCATGGATCAGTTCTTTCTCCCTCTGATTTAGAGCTCTGTACTCAAAATTTCGTATCAGCAACTTGGGAGGATGATCTGGATTCATATTCTAAGCCAAAAATCTTCACAGCTTAGGGAGATTAATTTCATACAGCAAGACTTCTATTTCTATAAATTTGTGCTTCTAAAACATGCTTTCCTTGACAGCTGTTTTTCCTGTCTTTTGTATTATCCCTCATTTTCCACCTCTTCATTCCCTAAACTGCCCACTAGTCTTCCTTCATCATACACCCGAAGTATGCTCAACTCCTCCTCCACCTCCAGAAATCTACCTGCAGTCCTGGTAAATGGTGCTTTAAATCAATGACCAGTCAGCATACAAATAACCTAATATCCAGTAAAGTAGATAGGTGTTCGTTCTTGGTTAAAGACTCCATCCATTCACTGCAAAACTGTAGCATTTTCCACAAATATCCTCTGAAGGACCGCAGATAAAATTATTTTTTGGCACTAGTAATTAAACTATTTGTAACTGACAGTCTCTTTTGTTAAATAAATCAAAGAAGTGAAATTCTACCAGATACTAAGTCCAGCCTCTCAAAGATTTTAGACCCCAGGAATGGAAATCTGCTTCAGTTCATTTGCTCGGTTTTAAATGCATCCTGAAATGAACTCCCTCGCTTTGCATTACAGAGTGCCGTGCAGGATTTTCAGAAGACTAAAGGATATATTGTGACAGCATCTGTTTTACAGGGCATCTATTTGTCTTCAAACACCTGGTTCTTCATAGCATATTCCACAAGTGATGCTGTCTGACAGGAACCCCATATCTAAGCTTACCTTTACAGAGGCAACTTGGAGCACGTACAACTGCAACACGCACTGACCATCACTCGGTATCGCTTGCCAAGAAATGTATAAACAGGCTTTAAAAGAGAGTATCAGCGGTACTCTGACAGCTTCTAAAGCATCAACTTGGGCCTTGTATCAGCTGGCAGTCGGTTCTCGTTGCACCAGTCCCCATGAATAGTGTAAGAACCAAGGACGACTGTAACTTCTCACCTGCTGCTGCTCAGTCCAGCACACCGTGCATCTCTCCCTCCTCCTCCTCTCTAGTTCTACCATGTAATTCTTTCATACATGATCAGATTTTTTCCAATGTTTTCGATATCTGGAGAGTCCCACAGTGCAGTAGCCCAAAGGATTCTCTTCTGAACTCCTTATTAGCATACTTGGTGAGAGAAACAAGCAAATATGCTACCAATGATATAAATAAGTACAGAAAATGAAGTTATCATGACAGCAAAAAAAACAAATTATGCAAATTATCAGAAGACATGGTAAACTGTAATATTAAACTGTAGCTTACAAGAGGAGAATCATCCTGACATGACGAATTCAGAGCAATTTGAAATGAGGCACCAAGCTCAAAGACATGATCAATCAGGTGGCTCAAGATTAGATCAGAAAGGGGTATTTATCCTACAGTGAACTCACAAACCATATAATAACCAGCCTAATTTTAAGCTGCAGGAAAATCCTACTGTGTAAGGTGCTTAAAAGTAATGTAAGAAAAAAACTTCTTTACTTTGTCGGGAATCATTTCTATATAGCAATGAACCGATGAACTGTAAATGATACGAGAAGGCTTTTCCACCGTCAGAGTCTATGAATCTGTGTGGATGTGAAAGACGAAGTCTGCTTCCAGACTGAATTCTGCAAGATTTCCACGTACATGAGTTCCAGGCCAAACCTCCCAAAAACAGATAAGAGGATAGCAAATATTCCCAAACTCCATATGCAAACTCTGAATAATTTTTGCTTATTAAGGGTTCAAGAGTTTAACTGAGCTCAACTGTTCAAAACAGGAAAAAAGAAAAAACAAAACTGCAATATTTGATGAAACTAGTTTTGATTTGTGACATTACCAGAACCACGAAGCAAAAAGAGAATTTGCCCCTTTATTTCTCCCCCTACTTACAGCCACCTGACTGGTGAGATCCCAACATCACAGCTGCCTTCCTGGTCATATTCTTTTCTTCTCCTCTGCCTCTCCATCAGGACCACCACCTCCTCCAGCAGCATAATCGTAGTCTGTCAGCTACAGATCTCCTGCAGTTCATTGTTCTGCTAATAAAACTCTGGATTTGAACATGCATCTTTTGCTGCTTCAATTAATCGAACACAGGGGGTTTTTAAACCAAAGTTAGCATCAGCTGATAAGGCACTAGTGTGGTTCAAACATGTCACTGTTCTTTGTGAATGGAAGTTCTAACCAACTGTGGTGGATGACTTGCAGTGCATCTTTTGTCCACCCCAGCATCCTTGTGATAGACACCCGCCAGGGATCTGGAAGACGGTTTACCATCTAACCAGAGAGACAGACAACAAGTAAACTTAACTTTCTATATCTCCCAATCCTGGAAAGTAAAGGGTTAATCTCCTATATAATGCAGGATAATGAAGGAATGGACATGTTAATAACTTCACGTATTTTAAAACATTTTTCCCTGTGTTTAGGAAAAGAACTGAATTTTGACTGGTGTGCAACTGAAATCTGGACTTGTCATCAACTCTTAAAGCTATAACGTATGACCGATTTAGGGACAACAGCTACCTCTGGTATCGTCACTGTGTGCACCTTTCCCAGAACTCTTCGGAGGTCCCAGGGCATTCTTCTCCCTTCTTCCTTTGCACTAATGTAAGCTGCAACTCATGAACCCCACTTGCTTTAGAGAAATGTGAGCCCTCATGGAAAATGCGCTCAGTATTTCTGTCACCTTAATTAAACACGTACTCAACCTGTAGACTTCTATTCACAAGTAGAATCAGTCTTCCTAGTGCATGAAAAAACCCCGATCACTTGTAGGCTGAACATGTTCCCTGAAGAAATTTAAAGATATTCTCTAAACAAAAATATTTGCCCAATTATAGCAATGGTAATTTAAAACTGGACTGGAAAGCTGACTTTCTCCCTCAGGGCCCCACGGTAATTGTAAAAATCACAGATTTTGTCACCAAACTAAACTGTCCTCTCTGTCTATATAAATACCAGACAATCAAACACTTGCTGCTTGTGGCCTATAGAAAGAATGGCACCTTGTGAAATCTTCCTTGAACTGGCAAATGCATAAATGTACTTCACCAAACACAAGAAAAAGTTTCTTAAGAAGCTCACCACAGAGATGGTTGAATTTCTCCACTCCTTACTACGGTCAGCACTTTCAGATGGTATAACTGGATTTTGGAAGTTCAGAAATTCACACTGTTCTCAGGGCCACCTTTGAGAGAGACTTGCTTATTATTTGGATAACGAGCTTGCAAAGTACATCCAGAACAAACCCTGAAGAGTATGTGTGCTTACTCCACATACCTTGAGAGGTTAGGATGCTGTGAGGTATCGCCAAGGCAGGCTGCCTGAAGGCTCTCTGCAAGGTAACTCTACAGAAGACACACAGGAAGGACACAGGCAGGAAGAAGAAATGCTGCATTTAAGATTTTCATAAACATCATTCTTTCAGTGACGTATGGACATAGAGAAGCTGCATGGTATCTCCACAAACAGTAGCTCTGAACAGCAGAAAATTGCCAACGGATCATAAAACAATGGAAATACTAAATATGGAAAAAACAGACCTACACTTTGGAAGCGTTTTAGTCAGAATAGCTACCTATAAACCTGGCACTCAGGAGCAACTCTGAGCTACTGGACCCAGGCAGGAGTCTTGGCTCCCTATCCCAAAATGTTGGTTCCCTCAAACAAGATATGCTGGCAGTTCAACTGGAAAAAGAGGCAAAATACGCTCCAAACAACCCAGAAGGTCCAGGGACTTCCTTAATCCAGTAGACATGCACTAATGGGTGAATTTCAATGGAGTCATTAATGTTGGGTTGCGCTTGTGTAGATTCTAAACTCAAGTTGCCGTTATAAAAAGTTATCAACAGGAATCACCTAACTTCAACAGTCTTTCCAGAAAAGGACAGTGAAAGACAGCTAGGAGACAGCAGCCTTGAATGAAGTATTCCAGCTCAAAGTACATTGTCAGCAGCACTGCAGGTAGAGTTCTGCTCCTTGTCCAAAGAGGGTAGTAACACCACCACTGTCTTCATGTGGGTCAGACTCCTGTTCTGATTTGGTACAAAATGTGTCCGGGCACTCTCCTTCAGGGCACAAGTTGACTCTCAAACTCCAAGAGAATTGTTTCAGGCAACTATAGTTTGCATCTATCTGCAAGTCACTCTTTGGCTTTACAAAACAGTTTGTGCTCCGTATATATTTATTTGTATTACACGCACTCCTTGGCACAGGGAGATGAAAGACATGGTAATTTAAGCCAAGAAAATCATCTGTGCTCTAATAAGGAGAACACACTCTCCTTCACAGCACAAGTTGACTCTCAAACTGGAAGACAGGTAGTTCACAATGTTTTTATTGAGTACGCAGGGTCAGGTCAGGCCATCCAGGGGGGTCAGTACTGTCACTCTTGTTATACATCCCTGCACTACATCTTACAGCACAACATTCACAGCACCACAGACTTTCTTGTTAAAGGCCTCATTTCGCATGGATGAGGCTTTAGGTCCTGGTATAACAAAGGTTTTGATTGACAGCCTATCCAAGGAATGCTCTAAGAAAAACTGTTTTGAAGATGAAAATGGTTCTTGACTGAAGCTTCCAAGCTCTCTTTATGAGCTGCCTGGCAGCTTTTACTTGTGATTTATTTTCTTCATGTGTTCAAGTGAAGTAGAAAACACCAAACTGTAGTGGGCTACTTGCAACTACCACTCCAAGAGAGGTGCTATAGTTTATGTCAACTCTCATCCTCCCCACTTACATTTCCACAGCTATGAAAATAGAAAAAAAACCAACCAAACAGTAACAGAAACAAAAACCCTTTTTTAGTGCTGCTTCACAAATTCTACTACAGAGAAAGGATGACAGAAATCTGAAGAAAGGAACTCCTTCATTTTACCTAGTAGCAGTTGTATGCTGAAGGAAAGGAGAAAGGAGCCAAGAAAAACTCTTGGACTGAGTTTATGGAAGGAAAGTTTGCAATTACCTACCTGTAAAGAAGGCAGGAAGGACAGCTTTTTAAAACTGAGATAAGAGAATAACTCCTCCACTCCTACGCAGTGGGAGGTAGAGGAGGTACAGTTCATACATTACACAAAACAAAATACTGAAAATGCAGAATTATAGCAAAATTTCCAAATGTGAATTATTATATCCTCAACATGCTCATTGCTTCATAGGTCCCGGAAGGTGGTATAATGTTGTGTGTCCCATAATATTTTTTGCTTTTCACTCTTCAGTCTAGTGAGGGATGAAGTAACAGGAAGAAACTGAACTTATCACAACTATAAACTATTCTTGACAAAATAATACTGACAATCCTGCTTTTGTAAGTAGTTTTGCTACACGGAAGGAGCAGAGGTTAGCATTGTAAGATTATCAAATTAAAATGGTTTTCTTCTCCATTATAAGACTAAAATACGCATGGATTTTAAGGCTTCAAAACACACTCTTGTCAGAGACTTAGATATTATAATGCTGGGCTTCAAACAGCCAAGTTTGAAGCAGCTGCAGAATTGCCTCACTCTAGCATACCCTTACCAACAGATAAAAATTACTGCATATATAATACCTTTTCATTCTTATCACATGGTAATAAAAGGCTTTGTAGTGGGAAATACAGTCAACTCAGCCGCATGCTAGTATTATATTAGTCCGCGATGGAGAAAGCTGTCCTCATAATTTTGATCTAAATACAGCGGGCCATCATTCTGCTCCACCTGAGTTTTGTGTGAGCTGCACTAACATAACTCAGTGCTTACAAAACCAACACCAGTTAAAAGTAAAACCCCAGCATGCATTCTGTGGCTACCCCACTGGCGCAGGGACAAAGCACTTTGCCGTGTGACGTGCAGTCTCGCCACGAGAACTAGCGTGTGTGCCAGAGCTAAGCCGAGATGCTACACACAGCGCTTCCAGTCTGTGCAAAAAAAAGCACACTGAGCACCTTCTGCAACTCACACTTCGCAGCCTCAGAGTAAACTGTGGCGTTTCAGTAGTGACCAACTGTAACACTTGTTGAGGGCTAACCTGGAAATTCCAGTACATCACTGTATATGTGCACGTATTTTAAGCCTCTGTTGTTGTACATTGATGAAATAATTGCAATCCTCTTGGTTAAGTAAGTGTGACAACCAGATCTGAAGACAGACTACAAATAGCAATAAATACCATTTGTTCTTAATAGCATACAGTATATTGTCCTACTGTCTCTTTCATGTAATCGAAGCTTACAAACAAAACTTGACACAGCTAAGTTGGTTATTGTTTAGGACTATAAAGCTTCTAACATCCGCAAACATCCACTACCGCCTTATCTGTTTCTGGGACTCAAACCAGAAAAAGGGAGCAAGGTCACCTCAGAATTTCATTCATCTCCTTACCCAACTTGTTTGAAATATGTAAGTCTGCACAGTTAGACAATTTGAAGTTATTACTTTAAAAAAAAAAAATCAGAAAAACAAATTCCAGAGATATGACTTACTGATACTCAACGGCAGTTCTCAGAAACAGAACAGCACAAGGTAACAAACAATACTGGCCAACAACAAAAAAGCTCACAGTAATGAAGTTACTTTACAGATGAAAAGGAGTTTTATTAGACACTTGACAAAACACTCGAGAAGTCAGCTCCTCGAGACAGAGAAAGGAACCTTTGTAAACATCCGAGTTAATACAACCAATGAAATCAGACATACAAGTTTTCATAAAGCCACCTAAATATCTGTCAGGATACAGCATAAGCGAGGAGGAACTGCCCAAACCATCAGACCACCTCAAAGCCAAGTGGAGCGACAAGTGACTGTGCCGTCCCAGGAGCAGACAAAAACCCACAGAAATGCCAAACTGCGCCAAATTTACCCGTTTGCTGCCCACCTGCTCCTCTAAATAAGACACTATCGATAGACCGATTCTCCTCTGCTTGCCTGAGCTGGGAACAGAGCTACCGTTTACTCCTGCCTGCGCCCAGGCAAAGCAGCCCAGTTGCAGTAGACATCTGAACATGGAAGCATACCACCTCAGAATCAAGGCCTACAGAGACAAGGATCCCTCCTCTAGCTGCAGCCAGCAGTGCATATTCTCAAAAGAATAAGAAAACGGGGAATGAAAGAATCATCCTTCTACTGGCATATTACAATAGCTTCTAGTGCTACAGGGACTTCTTGAAGCTCACGTTGTACCCACTTCGGTAGGATGAACAGCATCAAAACGTTGCAACGTGATCTCTGTGTATTCTTTTCTACTCCCTCAACCTTCAAGCATGCAACCTCCCATGAAGAAACCTTAATGATAAAAGCAGTTGAATTCTCTTTGTGGCTTGAACTTGGGTTTAATAGATCTAGTACTTGAAAGATATTAACTAGATCTTGTCAAAACTATGCAGGTCAAACATGCCTTGTCAACGTTTCATACTTCGACGGAATATAACAAAATAAATATTTACTATATAGGCAAAGGTTGCATATGGAGGTCTGCGTTAGGGAACAGATACCGCCTCGGAACCACACGGTTTTCTTTAACCTTGAATAGTGCTTCACTCTACTCATAGTCCTGCTATGCCTCTCGGTGAAGTCAGGTGGTTGTCAAGATAAGGAAGGGTCACAGGCTCACAATTTTATTTCCCAAAGATAATTCCTGGGATTGGTGACCTAAAACAGCAGTCCAGGCCCCTCCAGAAAAAATCAGGTTCATGATGTAACAAAAAAAGAGCACATTACAAAACACAGATAGCTTTTTACAAACGAGGCACTGCATTTAAATGAACTTACAGGAAGAGTGGATACTTGGAAAGCTTTTTCTGCCTTCAGACACCAGATCTGGATCACCTGTGCAGTGCATTTCAGAGTTCATTACTCCATCTGGAAAGCAGCGGTAAAAGAAATCGGGACGCGGTCTACAAAAAACACCATGGATATTAAAAATATAAAAGCTGTAGTAACAAATAAACCTCAAAGTGATTATTACATTTACTGCTTATTACACACAGAGTTCATTCCCTCCTACCTTAACACAGCAACAGAAATCATAGACTCATTTAGGTTGGAAAAGACCCTTAAGATCACAGAGCCCAACAGTAAACCTCATACTGCCAAGTCCACCACTAAACCACGTCCCTCAACTCAAGGATTTAAGGTCACTTTTTTGCAGGCAGGCTCTCTCAGGGAAGCTTCCAGTGCAGCATGCAAGTGGGAGTTGTCTCTGAAAACCAACGTGCAGAGTTGGTTACTCTTGCCCAGAGCAACCAATCTTGCACGGCACTGCCAGTGACAGAGCAGCAGTGCAGGGGACATGGTGGCGCTGGATTAATGGTTGGACTTGATGATCTTGAAGGTCCTTTCCAACTTTAGTGATTCTGTGACTCTGTGACCCCACAAAGCTGTACCAGTCTTGCCAACACACCCAGCTGAGAACAGGACTACAACCTGGGCTACAAGACTGGCACCAAAACAACCATCAAATTCTAATGCCAGCCTTGATGCTGACTCTCTAACGGCATTGAACAAGCCTCCAAGTTTCTTTTGACCCTGCTCTGAGCTGAATGATAGCACATAGGTTTGACTGATGTCATACTGATCCTGAGCTGATAAACCATATAGAGAAGCAAGGCGAATAACCACAGATTAAGAGACAAGCTGACAGAGCAACTAGTTGGCTTGGAGTGCAGGCAAAATGAGCTCGTGTCTGCCTGAAGAAGATGGTGCAGACATGCTTAATTATATTTCAAAAGCACGCTTAAAATAAAAGTGCCAAGTACCATTATTGTCAGGGAATCAGTACTGCCGCAGAGAGGGTTCATCAGAAACCAGGCACAAATACTGCTTCCTCAATGCTGCAGAACAGGTGAACAACAAACGCAGCACTGGGCTCCATTCAATTGTGTATGAATTCAAGTCAAATATATATTTTTCAGCTGAAATTATTCAAAATTTTGATAAAGAGCCAAATAGTACCTAAAAAAGTTATTTTCCAGAGAGTTTTGTTTGCTAGTATTTTTCTGAGCCCTTCATTCATATTTATGCTTCCCTAAAAAAATGGCCTACCTAGAAGTCCACTTACTGCTTAGCTCCAAGGCTTGCTCTGCCATGGATCTTGATGTGACCTGGAAATACCACATTCAGTAATATGCTTCACGCAAAATGCAGGCACTGGGTTATATCGAGACTCAATTGATTCCTATTTATCAGACCAGCGGCACTGGCATCTGGACTCCCACATGCTGTGATTCTTCCCTCCTGCGTTGCCAATTTAATGAACTGATTTCAGCTCACACCTTTCCTTTCAAAATCCTCGTTTGTCTGGGTCTGCCAACCAGTCGAACAAATAACAACACACAAGGGCACAGATTCCTACCACACTTGGATGTCACATAATCAAGTTGTACAACACCTGCACCAGGGAAAGCACAGCTTCACGGGGGCTCATTCTAATTCAACATGCTTTGGAGCAGCAGCTATCTTTTTATTAAGATGGATTGTATTTGTCAATCTGTCTTCATTTCTCTTCACAGTTAAAGCTATAATTTATAAGATGACAAGACTTACCTTCCCACTATTAATTTAATAGTATTTGTGCAGACGCCATTCAGAGCTAGAGCCAAGGAAACAGCTACAAAACAGAATGAACAAACAGAACAATAATAACCTAAATACCAAGCTATAAATTGCAGCATTACAGCATTTGATTTACAGACTGAAACCTTTACTGGGCTGAAAACTGAATAATCTTTGCAGCCTACTGTTTTTGTTATTACCCAGACTAAGGACAGACCCCAGAGCATCATAATAATCACATGACTGACTTTGTTCTGCTTTTACTATTGAGAAATGCTATTTCCTTGCGCAAAGACAGTTTTCCTATCATGTCATTTGCACAGGCATAAATCATCACATGGAAACAATTAGTAGAGAATCAAGTACTGTGTGTATCAGTTTTGCAATTTACTAGATATAAATCTTATTCTCTTTGGGTCAAGGAGAATTCCTGTATAGACCTACATGTAAGATACATACACAGGCGCGTGTGTTTATGTATGTGTGTGTATATATATGCATGACAAGTAAACAGTACACTTTCAGGCTAAAGAATTGCCTTTTTGCTAAAACTAGAATTGGATGATTTTTTTTTTCTTTCAAAAGGATGTGGACGTTTTGACAAAAATCTTGGCATTTTCCCCTTACATTTGCTCCCAGGATTAACTAATTTTCCTAATAAAGTTGGAGTAATAAACAGGAGCTGTCCTACTAGGTGTGACAATCATGTTTTTTATTTGTAGTTGCATGCTGAGTCCCTAGGCTTTCTGAAGAACCTCATCTAAAGCCTGTGGAGATCTCTGCCTTGGTTTCAGTGGCACTTGGATCCAGTTCATACACTCTTTTTAGATTAAAACCGATGTAATGTTGTAGTCCCTGTGACAGCACAAGAGCCACTGAATTTTATTTCCCATCAGAAAAAAAACTATCAGGCAAATCTCTGATTTCCAGCAGAACAGTTACAGCAATATAACTTTTGATTATGACAGCTATTTTCTCATTGGATTGCTGCCCCAGATGCTACACTTCAGCAGCACTCATCCTGTCTCCACAAAAATCTTTGCCTGAGGATACTATAGATGATAAAAATGTGTGTGTTAGAAGATCTATTTTTCCTTTTAAAAATAAAGGCGGTCCTCCATCAAAGCAAAAACAAGGGTTTTCTAAACTATAGCTATAGCTGCCAGCAAAAATAAAAGAACAAGTCAATCCTAGAGACATTATTATTGTTCAAGTGTCTCCTACTTTCAACATCGATGTTCACAGTGACTACATCTCATGCCCTCTTTTTCCTCTCAATTTTGTTTTCTCTCGGTTATTTATGGTTATTGCATGTTGAAGTGAAATTTTCCACAAACACATACAACCAGCAGTGTCACAGCACTACATTCTCCTTTTAAAAAATGGGAGATGTAGAGGTATCTGCTAAGACATGTGGTAAAGTTTACTCTTTGCATTGAGCTTTGTCTTGATTATTCATTGCATACCTGACGGAACCACGCTTTCACTGTTGCATATTCTCCACAATGGCAATGCAAGTATCAAATGACAGCGTGAATGTAAGCTGATAAACAAATTGCATTTGCTCCCATTTTGTTCCCTTCAGGAAAGATTCATACTGCCCACCAGAAGTCGTATAACCTAGTCCTCAGAGAGCTGTAGGCACTTCCAGGGGAAGGAGTAAGTGCACCTACACCAGAAAGCTAACTAACTACACCTTACCCTCGATGCACGGAATCACCTTCTTTATACTAATGGCTATATGAAGGGCAAAGCATTTTCACATCTTTTTAACCTTTGATCCCTTCTATGTACGATGCCTAAAGAAATTCACCTTTTCGAGATGAACCATGATCATTTATTATGAACATTATATGCCAGATCTCAGCAAATCAGCAGAGCTCCTCCACGGTTAATGAATCTTCACATCAGCTTCCCCTCACCAGACACATTAACATACTGAATTACATTAACGTACAGTACACTTGAGCATAAATAAGCCACAAGAAGTTCCACACTTACGGCACATACTGAACAGGGATACCCTGCCGTACAGAACATCAAGGCTGGGGTTTCCTTAAAGTCTGGGTAGCAAGGAGAATACTGGGGAAGCCGGCAAGTTTTCTCCTCCACATTACAGGGGGAATCATAAAAGAAGGCAGAACAGCAGAAAAAATGAATGTCTCTTTAGAACAAAAAGGTGAGAAAAGTGATGGAGAAACTAATCCAAAGCTCCTTTCCTTCTTAAACAACAGAAAGTGAAACTCAGAGCTGTGAGTGTATGCATTTTATGAATCAGAGTTATTTCAACTGAATGGACTTGTCGGTTAAGTATCACCGTAAGGCATTTCAGAATTTACTACAAATGACTGGCAGCAGCCAAAACAAAACCAGGATCTTTTCTCACTTGTATTAGAGCAACTGGAGAAACAACAAGCTATGGGAACCCAGCCTCATCTAAGAAAAAAAATGTCAAAGGCAGATACATAGTGCCATTTACATCCTATCTAGCTAATGCAAGGCTGAGTATTGATTTAACCTTACAATCTAAGGGCCAATAAATTAAAGTTTAAATTAGGCAGTAAAACAGAATTTCAGAATTAGGCATATTTCAAACATACTGCCAACAAAAACATTTGCAGTTCTTAGCACTTCAAAGTACACTTTGCCAGTGCAAGTGCTTTAGTCAGTTTTGGTCTCTGGCAGTATCTGTGTAAAAAGGATCTGGGCATGTATCACTAAAAGATTTCAAAAGATAGGTGCAGCCAGAATTAGCTGGAACAGTTTAAGACCTACCATCCCCGTTGTCCACCTGCTCCTCTGCTCAAAGTTGCTGCCTACAGCTGTAATTAGACCTCACCCATAACACAGTCACAGCAGTTCACAGGCCGGGATTAAGTGCACATCTAACTCCACTAGCAGTTTAAGACGAAACATCAGCTTGTGATTAGAAAAACTGAGCCATGAACACGGATTTTGCAATGGGAAACAGTAAACTCCAGGAGAAGGTCAGAGAAAACAAGAGCGGAGTAATTTCCTACACTAAGCATCTGAGTCTCGCAGGGCTTTCCAGTCAAGCCCTTAATTTAGAATAGCTGCAAGTATAAATAAGAGGTAAGTAACAGACTGGCTGTGACAGAAAAACATACATCTGAACACTCTCTCAGATGGTCTTGTCTTTGCTGATCAAATTCTGGCCCTTGCTAGCTAGATTGTGGAATTAAGGCACAAAATTTGGACAGTTAGAAACACGCATAAAAACAAAGGCTTTTGTGAGATGGCTTGCAACTATAACTGCACGGAAAACTACTGTAATGGAGACATTTTCTTCAAGGGTTAGACTACAGTTGGAATCAATCTCTGAGAGCTATCATACATTTTCCATCTTGAAGTATGACATACGTTACCTAAGAAAGCCTCTTTAATTTCAGTCTTGTCTGTTCGCCGGATTATTTTCACCACAAAAATGACTGCTAGTGGTGTAAGGAATGAAATTGCCTGTAAGAGATAACAAATATCATGTGTGAGAGCATCAATCCCTTTTCAGTCCGACTAATTAATAATTATTTCCAGCTACCTCCATTTAAACTGGAAGGCTGAATGATCTTTATCAAACTCCTGACCTTAAGCAAAGTGGGATGATTTGTCTTTGCAACTACAGGGCAATGAATACATTAAAATTGCAATATAACTGTGGGTTATAATTGATTCGTAATTGCCTGGAGCTGCACTTAAAATGTCAGCTTCATAAACGAAACAGCAACAATAAGGTCCACAAAATTCATACACTGATCCGTATAGATCTCGTACATTTTTTTTGACACTAAGCATTGCTCCAGAAGACAGCCCATGCAGACTGTGCTCTCAGTAAAACCCTGCTCAAGGTAAGACTCCAGCACCAACTTCCTGACATTTCAAAATGCTCTTTATTTTACTTTATGTCTTCTTTTTAACTGTCATTCTTGAACACACGGAGAAGATCATGTCTTTATGATTCTTTCCTTTACGACTGTTTGGGTGTTGAGCAAATTGCTTGATTTTGTTCGAAAACAGAAAACCAACAGTTGAACATCTACAAGTATACTCATTGGTTAAGCAGAACCATATTCTTCTGCTATCAGCGCTGTAGGACAGGATTCCTCCTACGAGGAACCTGAAAATGGCATCTGCACGTCAACGCACACACTTGATTTCCACGAAAAGCATCTCCATTATCACAGAGCAACCTGGACTATGGTTGATGATTCACCGTAACCGCGCCAGTTATCTGCAAAGCTCCCTACTTCGTGCAGTGTCTGTATACTACAGTCTGTCCTCCCAGAGCAGGTATTTATTGTCTTTCTCCAGGAAGATACATCAGTTTTTCCCAAGCACAATACCGGGGAGTTCTTCATTGGCAGCTTGCCACGGGAACCATGATTTTTGTTCCCAACTGGTCCTTCCAGCATCTCTTCTGTCTCAGACCTTATTTGCGGAGGTAAAAGGCAACTGGCAGGCAAGGCAGTCCATTTGTGATTCTTGTTGGTTCCGTTCCAAGCTAACCAATTCCCTTCTGGAATCTACAACCCTCTTAACAATCACATTTGTTCAAAAACAAATCAAGGTCTTTCAAAAGCATTTATTCTCTTGAAGAAAACTGAAAATTACAGTTTTTTTAAACAAGGTGAAAATTAAGCTGTATATGGCACAAGGGGCACCAGGGCTTAAGATTATGCTTTCTTTACCGAGGCTGAAGAGTACCTTACTTCTTAAACAGCCCCATGGAAATAAAAAAAAAAACAGTCAGGACAGACCTGTTATGACAAAAGATGTGTGACTCTTCTTGTTATATTACAGCTTAATCCCAGTCCTCATTTTAGGCTTTTAGAATATCTGAGTAGGGAACAACATGAAAATGCACTATATTTGTTATTTTGGTAGTGCATCTTGGACCAGACTCCCCTCACCTGCATCTGCAAAATATATATTATATATATACATATATATAAAAAAATTAAATAAATAAAA
>NW_010522072.1:15966-21521 GCF_000687285.1 Phaethon lepturus
TAATATTTAGATGTTTAATATCTAACTCTGTGAGCCATGCAGATTAAAACACAGCCTGGAGTCTTCTCCCCTTTTTTACATTTAGAAAGGCGGCACCAGGTTTTGTGCAGAGAGATGCACCATTTCCACTTAGAACTCCCTTCTCTCTACAGTGTGTGCGAGATTCAAGTTTGGATGCCAGTGCCATGTTACTGCTCCCGGAATGTTCACTTCTCTCTATCCTCACCAATAGTTTAATTCTGCTTTGGGAGACAAAGAGTGAAATTAAAAAAGATTAAAGCAAAACCTAGAATTATTAGTTTTGTTCTAAAAAGTAAGGATCGCTAGCAGGAAAGAAAAGAAGAAAGATATCTGCATTCCATTGTTGAAGAACATGTAGAAATATAGCCAGGCTGACAGGCTTATAGTGGTGGTTTAATGGAGTTAGAAATCTTTTGAACAAGCAGGAGCAGCAGAAAATATCAACAAAGAATAGAATTCAAGTGGCAGTTTGTTCCAAACCACTTCACAATCAATCTTCAGAAATCTGGTAAAACTGCAGATTTCCTCATATTTCACAAGCATATGGATTTTTGAGAGAGATGAAGAACTATTCAAGTTTGCAGTACATTGCTGTTCCTTACACAAAAGCATTAGCTGGAAGGTGTTTTTTATTCTGCAGCAAAACGCACATGTAAAGAAAACTTGGCTTGCTAAAGACTCCCTTTTCTTTATTTTGCAAAAAAATTCTGTATGGCTCATCTCCATAACAGATTTGGCAACAACCTAATGAGTGATACTCTCATCAGATACATCTCAGTAGTGTTTTCTTTTCCAGCAGTGAAATATTCCAATACTGCCTTGCTTTTGTGAAACATGGGACAAAATCTCTCTCATTCATTATTCATCTTGGCAAGCCAGAGATAACGCTAAAGTTACAGGGACTCCCACATACTTCCATGTGTTCAAGAGAAGTTGACAGTACCTTACACTTCCCAAGACAAGGAATATCCACTGGTAAAGAGACAAAACAAGGTCTCCCCAGTCCTTGTGGCTTGCTTGCTACCCATGCAGAAGTCAGCTTTGTCCAATTTGGATCTGGGTTTGGAGTGTTCTTAACATTTCTCTTGAATTCAAATCTCTCGGCATATAAATTAATCCAGCAGTTCACAAAGTCTTAGAGATTGCTTTGTGTTAAGCCATAGCCATACATTTCAAGATCAGAGTACAACACTAGTGGCAAGAAATTCTTTACATAATGAAAGTTTGTGATCAATGGAGTTGGATTTTTCTCCAACAGGATTGTCAATGAAAGAAATAAGAAAAAAACATTTATAAATATTATCTACATTTCTTAATTTAAGAAGCTGTTCACTGAGTTACTGAGATGTCAATGGTCTGAGCCAGAAAGAGAACACAAACCATACCAACGTTACTGACTCAGAGCTGCCTGGAAGTTCCACCTGGCATGAAGTATACCAAAAGCTGGCTCTATGGGAAGTGGTTAACAGGGAAATGTATTACTTATACCCTAGAATTGTGCTTCCCAGTGGCCACTGCCTGGAGAACAGATGGACTAATGATTATCCCAACTGGTTCCAAAAACAGTTTCACCAGTGCGGCAAAACCCTGTACAACGATTCACTATTGGATCTTGAACTCTCCAGTTATAAACACAAATCAGAGAAACCACGTAGCAAGATAATGCTCAGCGTAACGAAAAACGACAGAATTAAACTCAAGAGTCTTTCCTAGCACAACAATTTAATGCTTGGTTTTGTGGGGTTTTTGTTGTTGTTTTTACACATCTGTCTCCCATTTCAAGAAAAACATGTATTTTTCAGCCATCCAGGCTGAAAAAGTCTTTAATACTTAAGTTTATTCTTGATACAACATAAACAGTATGTTGGTGAATTTAAAACCAGGCCTTCAGCCTATGTCTTAGAAGGCTGGGATATATTGTCACCTCATAAATAGGAAGCGCCTTCAAGTTGTTCCCTACCTAATTAACAAGTTTCCGTAGCTGAAGGCCTGAGCATTCAAAAAAACCAACACTGAAGACAAACTGCATACCCGATTTGCATTCATTCTGAATTCAAGCCTTAATCTGAAAAGTACAACCCTGGCTTCGCTGAAGACACAGGAGAAGATGCTTTAACACAGGGGTACTCGGATTTGACCTCATCTGCCATGCCCATTCCTGCAAAATCTCCACTTTGACTCATAAAGCTTTTCCAAAGACTGACCTACTTGTTTTAATAGCCTGAACTCTACCCATAATTTCTTAGCAATTCTTGTAGTGGTTTACCTTACTGCACTCTTATAGTTATGTATGTAGATTATTACGATTGTTAATCATTGCTAATGAAGGTTATCAAAACCATGAATTTTGATAACCAGACAAACCATAAAAATCAGACAGCCAGTCTGCATGTCAACACGAGCTGTGCTGGGGAGAGCCAAAAGAATGGTGACAGCAAAGCAGTTCTACGGTGTATTTAGTACATTTGGCGGCAGAAGCTAAAACAAAGGTTTTGTCTGCAAGGGGCGGGGGGGAGAAGGATTTGGAGGCAAATAACTCCTTGCCTACCATGCTTAAAACGAATCAGATTTCAAAATTTAAGCATTTAATAAGAGTATAGCAAGGTTTTGTCTGGTCACCCAACCACCTAATTCAAAAAGCTTCTCTCATAATTTATCTAGCATCCCTCTAAGTTCACACTAGCTTAAACCTTGAACTGTAAAATCAACTTTCATAAATTCAGTCACCTGGTAATGCTGATTTTTAGAAACGCCACACAATTTCCTATGTTTTGCCATTTTGGACACCCCTGGCTTGGAAAACAATTGTCATTAGAATTAAAGGAACGTCCTATACTTCTGATAGATTTCCTACTGCTTATCAAATGAAAGTGTACTTAATTTACAGCCATCAAATGACCAATAAACCTTCAGTACTTACAAACATAAGACGCGTAGGTATGTTGTCTGATTGCACCAAAGGATTTTTATACAGCCAGATCTCTTCTGGCTGGATAACACGCTGGAACGGATCCAAGAATTCTGTAAAACTGAAAATAACAATTAAAAATACATTTTTTTCACAATTTGAAATGATGACCAAAAAACCTAGAAAAGTCCTGCTGATCTAAAACTTGCCGCAAAGTTAAGTATGGTATAGCATGCATGAATTATCCTTATAATACATTGCTACCCTACCTCACTGCTTTTTAGTAATACAATCTTCACAAATATACCCTCAGGAAAATTACTTTTTAAGGTCTATATTCTACAAATTTTATAAAAGTTCCATAAACTTTACTGTGGAGAATAAAATTGTCATTTTATTTTTTGTGGGAAAAGTGTGCAAAGAATATTGTGAGATTAGAAAAAATCATGTAGCAAATGTTTTACATTGAAGAAACTACTCACCAGATATTGAATATACAATGTGTCTTTCAAATGTCAAGATCCAGACTTCAAAGTATGACAGTTGTATTTGCAGCATCACAAAGCAGGGAGAAAGCAGCCTAGACAATTCCTTCTACTGACAGAAAAGAACAGATAGCTTCGGAGAGTATCTCCAAAAGACACTTACTCCTAAAAAAGGATGGGCTCACAGAAACACATTTTTTTCCCTCTTTCCAGATTGCCAGTATATGGATTTGGCTGTCAAGCTTAAGAAGAATCTAGCTCTACCAGAAATGCCTCGTTCTACCAAAACTGTTTTAATTTCATTCTCATGTCATTTAAAAAACAAACAAAAAATAAAACAACCAAGCAGACAACCAACCAAAAATACCCCACAATTTTATTATTTTGAAATGAAGTGTTGAGGTTACATTGTTATACAGAAAGTAAATTATTTGTGCGGGTATCTTTTGTCCGGCACTGAAAGAGGAAACAGGAATTGTGATCTTCAATGGCAGTAAGAAGTTTCAGAAGCTTTTTAGGACTACCTAAATTGTCTCTCTTCATTTAAACCATACTGCTTTTTCCTTCATTCTCCTGTAACTCTTCTCAGCTTTGAAGTCATATCAGACGCCCTGGGAAGTTTCACCGTTACTTTACGTTACTCATTTCAGGGCTAGTTTACTAGGATTGAAAGGAACGGCTGCTGAGAGAAGACACAGGAACCATTTTTCTGCAGATTGGTCTTACCTAATAAACCCATGGAGCCAGAAAACAGAGGTGTAATCGCCCAAAGCCTTTTTTACTCTAAATTTCCCAAAGCCAAGGTCTTTAAACCCCTCCGAAACCAGGTTTTATACAAGTAACAACTAAAACAATTGATTTTACGTAAAGAGAAAAAGGTCAAAGCAATTTGTAAAGCAGAGTAAAATTAAAACACACATATGCAACTCTGCGTTGTGAAGACAAGTCCTCAAATCCAACCAGGTCAGCGATTTCTTAAACGGCCGCAAGCCTTACCCAGTTGTCTGGGTCTTAGGAAATCTTTCTTTTTATCCCTTCTGAGGATTTAGCAGCTGTTCTTCATCTTCTCAGCATTAGCTACAGCCCCTGTAGCCCTCACACACACTACTACTGACCCTTTTTACCTGAGCACACTCAGAGTCCCACTAAACAGAAGGTACAAAACCCTCTGTCTACTCCAAAGAGCCCAACTGACCTCTTCGTCGTAAAGGTTAACAACAAAATCTGAGGACGAATCAAGTCAAACACAGTCTTGTCACTTGTACCTATAGTTACATATCCCTTACTGACTTACATGGACAACCAGATTCTCACGGAAACTTAAGGAGTCTGGTATTGCAAGGAGAGTATTTGCTATCATACTCAGCTGCTTCAAACCCAGAGTCTGACCCTGCTCTCCAAGGAAGGTGCAAGGTGGATTTCCAAAGCATCAAAACAATTTGTTACAGTGTTTTCAAAATGAAAACTTAAATCTTTAGGTTTAAAAAACAATGGCTTGTGCAAGACATGAAAGAGCAAAACATTTCTACAGAAGACCATTTCCAGGAAATAAAACATCCCACATGTGAAAAATTCATTTTACAACTTTACTCTTCAACTAGGAAAAGAAAGTTTGATTTCTAGACAACGCAAGCAACTCTGTTTCCAAATTTCAGCTGAGAGTCCTAAAGTACTTTATCTTTATTCTGAGTCTTCAAAGATATTGATGGCAGCTAGAAGCAATTGGCTGCTGGTTGAAAGGGTCCAGTTGCCAAGTAAAGTCACGGGCCTGGGCATAACACCCAAGACGTGTCACCTGGGAGAGCTGAATAGCAAAGTTCACAGCTATACTGTCCAGCACTTAACATTTGTTATGAAGATGTATACAGGATCCACAGCCAGGACACACTTCACTGCCGTCATCTAAATATAAATAAATAGATAAGCACATACACGTCTGGGCATACGAGACGTTGAAGAAGCCCGTTGAGTTTCAATGACTACATCTTTCAGCCAGTCACATCTTTTCTGAAATACTCCCTCAGGTATGTGCTGGTCTGACTGTTTTGAGGCAGTCCTCGAAGCACTGGGACTGATGGATTCACCAAGGAATGCCTCGAAGCGGAGACACGTTCTTTGACATATCTAGGCCTTGAGGCATT
>NW_010522072.1:21552-25346 GCF_000687285.1 Phaethon lepturus
GCAAAACAAAAACATTTATGCTTCAAGGTGATCACAGTACAACCATGCACCAGTGCACTTGTGGAAAATGTGTCACATTAGACCAGAGATTTAATTAATTTGACATTAAGACATTTGACATTATGAGCAAATGCCAAAAGATTTAAAGGTTTGGGGCTCTTCTTGTTCTTCTGTTTCCTGTCTCCTTGCAATGTAAGAAAACAAAGACTGAAGTATAGCTGTTCAAAACTGAGAAATTAAAGAAAAATCAAATTCATGATTCTCACAGGAATCATACTACGACACTGCAAATACATGCTAAGTCATAAGATGCAATTTCTTTAAGAGCAAAATAACGTATGTGCTAAAGAGATGAAGCTATGATACGTAACAGAAATAGTATCCGATTCCAATTGAGGACTGATTTCTGATTAGTATATACTATCTTTGTACTCTTCTAAAGAAAGATTCATTTCAACAAATCTATCAATGACAGTAATAATTATTATGATAATTATTTAATAACAGCAGTTCTGTATCCACTACATATTAAATTTATGTATCCGTTTCTTCCTCTGACTTGTGTTCTGGATGTCTTGCAGGAACAGTGTTCAAATATGCTGAAACATAATGAAAAAAAAAAATTGCTGAAACCAGGTAAAATAATTTCAAAATCACTACTGCAAGAGGAAAAAAAAATAGATGTAGAAGGCTGCAGATCTTGTCTGTGTGATCAATACAGAAACACAAAGTAAACAGTTACAGTAAAGTGACTATATAAAAAGAAATAACTTATTTTTTTTCATCCCCAGAAATAGCTCAGCTGCTGATTAAATTTTTATGCCAAGATTCATAAGAGAACAATTCTTTTTTTGAGTCATCACCGATGGGCAACTGGATACGAGATTTCACTAGCTTGAAGGCAATTCCCTTTGTACTCTATTAAACAATCATGAGGACATACTGGTTTCTAAGCTGCCTGACACTTAGTGATTTATGTTCCTTCGTCCTAACCAAAATTACAGCCTATTACTATTCATAAAGCAGCACAAGCTTGTTTAAATGACTACATGTTATTAGAAACGAATGTAGTCTTTGGATAAAAAAAACTGGTTTCTAGACATTTTCTATTGTGGTTGAAAATACAAGCTCAATCATGTAACGTCTCCTGGTAGCAGGTAGGCAACGTAGGAAGCTTACTTCGTATTAGTGTATTATTTTAGTATTAGCTTTTTGCCCTGACATTTTCTGCATGTTTACATATTCAACCAACATTTTTAACAGTTTAACAAGCAGGATTTTGAACACATCAGCCTGATAACATATATTTAAGGCATAAAAGGACTTCCATTAACTTCAAGAGCCTTTAACTGTGACTTTCAAAGAAACCTCTGGGAAACAGGAGCCCTAATTCCATTAAAAACATCAATGAGGAACAGGTGCCCAAGTGCCTGAAGTTGCTTTGGACATCCCAACATGACCGCCTACAACACTACACTAAATAAAAATGTTCTTTTCTGAGGACACAAGCACTTCCAAGTTATATTAACTTGGAATTAAAGGGAAACCCCCTTAAAAAGCATGTAGCCCTTTAAGATAACTTCTATGCAAGCACCACGTCACACACTGATCAAGGTAAAAGTACACAGTAGTTCTGGGATAGTATGGACTACCAATGGGGTTTTTACCATTTCACTGGTAGTGAATGAATCACACATGCATAAATATCCTCACAGAGTCTTTGACCTGTGCTTCCACCATGGTTTTCATCTCCTCAAGTAACAGCAGGGTGTTGCTTCGCACCTCACCTATTTTGCAAACACTGCTTACAGCAGCCACCGTTCCCTGGCACTCAGCAGCTTGACATCAAGAAGTAATGACATTTGGAAGTTGCCAAGATCAAAGAAGGAGCAATAAGTAGTACTGCATTGGCAAAGTCGGTAAGGTAGAACCTTTAAATGATGAGTAGAAAAGTATGTTGCCAATCTAGCAACAAGAACCGGATAGGAATAGGACAGATAGACCCACCATTAGGATTGTATTGTTGTGTCCCATTAGAGCAAGACCGAAGCCACCAGCAATGAAACCACGACTAGCATCCACCTTAGAAGCGCTTACTAGCGTTACGCGGACTGCCGCTGGCCAACAGCTCCGTTTGCAGAGAGCAGCAACACGAAAACACACGGGGTCTCTGGTCCTGCGGACTTGGGTATCCGCTTCGGCAGAAGAGTTCACAGCACACTGGAAGGTTAGAGATTGCTTCCTGGTTTTCAGCATCAACTAAAGGATGTACAAGGCATTTTTTTGTTTGGTGGGGGGTGAGGTGGGTTTTTTTGCCTTGTCTCTTGCAGGCAAGGTTTGTCCCAAGTAACACGTGACAATAACAGAGAAGACAGAGAAGTACATATGGCGTGAAAAAGCACCAGAAGAGAATGAACATGAGCTTGTGATACTCAGGCTTTCAAACCAGACACCTAACAACCAACTCTCCTCCTCTTTACTAAGCTTCAACTGTTGATAAGCAGATCTAATCCTAAAATGGCTTTGTATGCAATTCTTCATTGGAGCAAGTAATGAAGAAATAGCAAGTGTTCATGAACCTCTCTCACAAATCACCTCTGAGAGCTTGTGGAAAAAAAGTTAGGCTCCGACCACCATTCCCTGACTGCAGATTCTGTGTGTGCAAACTCACTGCTGCCTGTCCCACAGAAACAGGTTAGCTGCCACGGTGCTACTGGAAATCCACTGTACGCTGTCTTAGATGGGTATTTCCTTGAGTATTCCCCAAACGAGGTCTCAAATCTAGTCGTAAAAGGTTTTATAGTGTACCCGCTAAGTTAAACTGTGCCATCATTTGTCCTGACACGAACACTGCATAGTTGTGAGCAGCAGCAGCGATGCTGAAGTTGGTAGGGCTCCGTATAGGTTGGCCTAATTACGGGGTATTTACGCAATACATAACTCAGCCAGAGATTCTCACACAACGGATTCGCAGCCCCAACGTTCTGAATGAAGAGCCATAAAATAGAATACATCACCGGGCACAACAGCTGCGGAGATAAGGAATGATACTCTGAAAGACAGAATTTGCTTTAGGAGTCTCCAGCAAGTGACCTAGGCTAAACCGAAAGAGCCCAGTGGTTACACCGGCTGGCTACATCGCATCGAACACTGCTTATTCACATCGCCTTTGCTCACATTTGAATCCAAGACTTCAATTCAGCCATTCCGAATCACGCTAATAGCGGGGAGAAGCATTCATGTCATGTTACCTGATATACCTAGAGAGAATAACTTATTCTCATGCTGTGAGAAAACTTAGTCTTGTTTATTCCCTATAGGTAATATTAAGGAAAAAAATGTAACTTTATAGTGGTTATTTTAGGAACTCCTGCAAAGAGAGACAAGATATGAAGAGCCTGAAATGGTCTGTGGCTGGAATGGAAAATTAGCAGAACTGAAGCAGAGAGGATAGTGATAAGAAATAGTGCTTGTGGTTTATCACCTTCATTCTGGTCACCACAGAGTTGGAGGAGTTCGGTTTCTGAAATGCTGCTGTCCATGCGTATTAGCATGACAAGATAGCTTTGTGTTAGCTCAGAGGTTAGCATAAGGAAAGACATCCGAGCCATTTAATTTCTAGAGTAATTCGGGAAATCCAGAGCTCCTCAGCCATCACGAAGGGGTACAAAAAATATGATCAAGGCCCAGTTATTAATGATAAACTGCAATTTCACCAAGGAAGAAGCTGACATAAATTAAAAATGTAACTTCAATAATACAAACTTGAGTTTTGACAGAAAAAGAAACTTTCC
>NW_010522072.1:25377-38019 GCF_000687285.1 Phaethon lepturus
AACACTGGGTATCAAGAGATTTGATGTTTTCTGCCACTGTTTTACAAGGCAAGGCAGGGCGATTCATTCCAGCAAGAAGAGTCAATATCTGCATCAAATCACAACTCCTAATGCTGTAGCTTCTTCATTAACTGGTCTGGTATTGATGTATGCCAAGTACGCACTGCTGACAAGCATCAAGGTAGGAAAGCAACAGCTTTAGCTTCTCCATGGAAATCAAAAGTAAAGAGTTAAATTGTAATATATTTTAGAATTTATATTGCAATAGATATTGATTGCTTACGAAGCATGTACATGAGAACAGAAATTAATGTTTTATTGGTTCTTCATAGGCTTTGACGGCAACATGTTATAACCATCATCTTGTAACTGCACTAAAGCCAATTTATTAAGTAATTTACATTCACACGAAGAGATACAGAAGCAGCTGTATCAATAAATTATCTCTTTTTACAGCTAAAAACTTTTATTTCCTAATACAATGTCATGCAGTGTATACACCTACCACTTCTGATTAACAATCTATAATCCTAATGTGGAGCTTTATTGGGTTTGAGTGTCCTGCAGGATACAGGGTAGTTAATATTCACCCTACAAAGATAATTCAGAAGCTGTTTTTATTGCTACAGAAATGAGAAGATCTGATGCCTCTCTTCATTTGCAGTAACCTTGTGTTTATAGGCAAGTATTTATGAAGACCAAGAGGAGTACCGGCAGAAAGTAAACAGTAAGAAAAATGTTGCAAGAGGCTTTTTTCATTCCTTCCCGATTCTGCGCGGGGAATAGTGCAAGTTGATAGCATTTTTTAAATTTCTGTGTTTTTGAGAAGCTAGAAGCCAAGCCTTTATACCACCTCATGATAACATTCGATATTCTAATCTGAATGTATACAGCTTTCCCCCCTTTTAATTCTGTGGGTACACTTTTACGCTGGGAATAGCCAAAAGTCAATGGGATTAAACCCTGGGACCGATATGGACAAAGGGTGGGGGCAATATTCTTGGTTTGTTTGGTTTTTTATTTAATGTCACTGGCAAGTAGAGAACTCGTTCGCAAGGGTAGGTTTGGCTTCAGATGAGTCAGTATCACTTGATGTAAAATATTCTGAATATTTTAAATGAGCTAGCAATTGCAGTGTTACATTTAATTAGCACATATGCCCACATTAGCCCTTCAGACATACGAGAAATCATTTTAAGAAAGGATTGAAAATAAATTCTGATGCAGTTTTAAAAATATACATATTACCATGGCTGTCATATTTCCCAGATGTGCTGGAAGAGGAGTTTCCAGTGTTCTCCTTCAGTCTTACTAGCAGGTTTCCCAGATTTCCCTCATATATCCACTGGTTTAACAGATCTCTATCGAGGTATGGCTTCTTTCAAAGATGAACAGCCACCCTCTTTACTCTCCTCCTTGCAGCTAGCATTGCACCCCAGCCAGGGTGAGCTGTACGGGGCCAACAAAGCCAACCATGATGTAAGACAGGTTCTTCAGCCAGCACGTGTCTAGCTAGATGATGGAGTCTGTTCCAGTCAGTGTCTCCGAAGGATTAGTGAGCCACTGGACCCTTCTCTGACATAGCATCTGGGGATGTATTTATGAAGGCTTCATCAGCTGTGCCTGAGATTGGGCTCAAGTCTGCCACAGCACGTGGCTTGAGCCACACGTACCCACACTGAACATACAAACCGGAACAGGTGAAAACCAGACACAACCCCCCTGCTCAAATTTTCTCTTCCTTGTTTGGTCCAAATTCAAGAAACAATACGAATTAAATGAATCAGCAAGGAGGCAACAGCCGGGGAGTCTGGGCTCAGTTCAAAGCTCAGATCTTGAACTAACAACAATATAGACACACAACAGGAGTCCTGCTGCTCATGAAATAACACATATATGATATGTAAATGTTCTTAGAATACCTAATATGAAATAATAGCGAACAAGCAGTCTTTTCACAATGATAAAAAAAAGAGAAGAGCCTGGAGTTTTAGAACCTCGTGTTAGTTTCCTTAATACCTAAATTACACCCCTACCGCCTTCTCAGTCCCTGGCATTTGAACTCTCTCTGGGGTAAACGATTTCCTTCTTGTGACATTATTTCAGTCGTACTAAACCTACGAGGAAAGGGGAAAGATTATCTAAGCATAAACAGCACAAGAGCAAGCAATTCACATAGCCTGCTACTTGCTCTTGTGTGCCTGAAAGAAGCCAAAAACTTCCAATCCATACATTCTCCTTGCTCTTGGGCTGAGCGCTTCGAATGCAAGTAGCACTAAATATCACCAAGTACCATTATTGCCAGTATGAAGTGACTGAATCTGGAAAACTCACATTCAATGGGAATAAAAATGGGTATCCAGGCATTAAACTACTTAACTGGCTTAGATATAACCTTTTCACCATCATTTCTTCCTTACAGAAGCAGAATATCTGGAAATGAGTAAAGTGAAAGGAAGAAAGAGGGAACAGTTTTGCATGCTGCATTGCAGCTTTGAACAGAAGAGCAGGAGACAAGAGTGGCTACACTGAAACAGGAAAAAAAACACTGCAAAATGAGTCAAATTAACATCCTTTGGCTTGGTTTAAATTTTTAAAACTTTTTTTGACCTAATATTGAAAGTGATCTTTCCATCTTTTGCTTGCTGGTCAGTAAAGAATATAAAATGAACCATTCTGAAACAAAAACGTATTTGTTTTGGCATTTAGCTGTTCCCGAGGTGAAAAAGCATTTCAGTTCTTGCGATGCCTGCACACGGAGCAGTGGCACACTTCAGCAGAAGGCAAGCAGGTCAGAGCTGCTACTTATGATGGCAACGCACAACCCTTACAGCAACCCAGCACCGCTGCACTGCTGTAACAGAGATCATCAACACTGCTAGTCTTACAGAAATAACAGATACCAGCGAAGTGAAAACTATTGGCTACTGTTTTCATTGCATTACGTCTCATTTTAGTTAATAAAAAGTATGATTTATGATATTACTCGTTGCCTCTATTGATCTATTTTTATTAAATATACCCTATGATGTAAACTATTTCACAAAAGCCATTTTAACATGTCTCTGTGTGTTTGGGGAGGAGGGAGTTGGGAGAAGGGAAACCATCAGTATATGAATATTGATGTGACCATTAAAAGTTTCAAAGCTGGCAGTCATACATGATTCTGTGATTATTCTAAAGAGAAAAACAGGCTTGAATCACCGAAACACATATCTGAATCACAGAATCATTAAGGTTGGAAAAGACCTTCAAGATCATCAAGTCCAACCGTCAACCCAACACCACCGTGCCCACTACGCCATGTCCTGAAGTGCCACGTCTACACATTTTTGAACACTTCCAGTGATGGTGACTCCACCACCGCCCTGGGCAGCCTGTTCCAATAACGGAATAATGAACCAAATAATAGAATAATGAACCAAAACGCACTACAGACAGTCAAAATGTTGCTTCAGATGTTTTTTAGTGCTTGTTTTTATTACATCTCCAACTTTTTTCAGCCAAACAACTCTCAACAGTTCCTCGGACAACGATGCTAAGCTTCATACCAATTTGACAGAGCTGAGTAGCCTGATAAAGTTTCTTTTGCTTTCGTACGCACGTGCACACTCCTATCACCTATAGGTTTGGACCTGCAGTGAAAGTCGGGGTTAAACCCACAAAGATGCCGAGTTTCTCTTAGTGACCAAAGCTCTCCCTCTCAGTTAGTTCGGTCCCTCCACTACTACTTCTCCGAAAGTCCCTTTGTAGCTCACTGTTACTTCAGTGCTTCTCACTCCTGTCCCTCCTGCGATAGCGCTTTAAGATCTTGCTTGGAACGAGGTGGAATCGGTTGGAAGTGACAGCTTGGCCCGAGCAGCTTATTCAGGAGCAATCCCTGAAACCCACTGGTACGTTCCTCCATGCTGCAGGTTCTCATCCGCGTTCAGCCACTGCCCCCGCTCAATCTCTTCTAAAGCCCCATCTCAAAAACGTACCACACACAAGCAGTTTTCTTTCTCCCTCAGCTTTCTGCCAGACACTGAATTTTAATAATACGAACACAACTTGATCATTTGCTGCCAAGTTGTTTTTAATCTAGAATATGTTTATGATTTGTATCCCATTCGTTACACACCACCGTTCCCTTTAAAGACGGATAGACGGACACATGACCTTGAAAGAGGACCTGTATGATGGTGAAGCCTATCCCCACATAATGCTGCACCTCGGGGTATAGGCTGAATAGAAGTGAGGATTAAGTAGTATCAAACAAACTGTCCACAACTAGAGCTAAGTGCCAAAACACATTCTCAGACCATTTTTTCAGACCAAAAACTCAGAAGCTGGTAAGGAAGTGAGAGAGGGGAGAAATACTATGGCCCAATCTAGAAGGCTCAAACAAGAGTTTCTTTATGTAAAATCAAAACATCAACTTTTGGTCAAGCAGCAACATAGCATTTTAACCCAAACTGAAATGAAATATTTTGTTTGGGCATTCATTGAAGCAATTTTAATAAAAAATGCATTTAAAAATGCAAGTTGTAAAATAAAACACTTCAGTATTAATACAGACACTCTTTTGGCCAAGCTATTTACTAAATGTAATACAAATTTATGAGTTCCCATTTTTCCTTCACAGTTGCTGAATGCAATGACTTCGTTATTCTCTGGGAAAAAAAAAAAAAAAGAGGGACATGCCTAATCATATTCACAATCAAATCCAACTATATTAAAATCACTCAATCCAAAACCACTCGTGTGAATAACTACATGTTCCAGAGCATTACTAATGATTAAAATATATATATATAGTAACGGGGAATAGGAACACCACTTCTAGCACTTTGTAGCACTCACTGAAGTCCAATAGCAATAGTTACACTCCTGTAAAGCACCTTGGATGCTAGATGAATGAAATTATTAACGGCCTCTCTGTGGGCTATGAGAGTACAGTCAGGCTATTAGATGTGTTCTCCCATTAGTGAAAATCGGCAGCTAATGAAAAATATAACACTTCATATGAAACGATACTCTCCTCTGTTGTTTTCGATTTGCAAGGCTTCACAAGACTGGGTAGGGTGCCACAAATCCTTCAAAGCTGAAATATTCCTGAGCTGACGTTTACCCCCCCATTAGAAATTCTAAAGTAGTAGTAAAACTCCTCACTCAGAGTAAAGTGTTGAACTGCAAGATTGCAGAGAGAAACGTTTCACCTAATCCAGGATTTCATTTTCCCCACAATCTTGTCAACGCAGAATATTGAGAATACGATACCCGGCACGGCACCGCCCGCTAGCCCGAAGGGATCATCAGCATCTGCTCAGCCTTTGCCGAAGTATTCCTGGAGTAACTTCAGTCTGGTAACACCATCTCCTTTTCTGCCCACCAACATGAGCCAAAAGGCCCTCGCAAGAAATTTTGCGTCCATGTCTTTCAGCGTTTCCCCGCTCACCGGGACGCTCTCGGGCAGCGCAAACCGCAGTCCGCTGAGCCGACTCCTGCCAGCTGACAAGGCCGCCTAGTCCGGCTCCTCGCAGCCACGCAGCCAAGCGAAACTTTAAGTAAAATATTCCCAGGACACTTTAGTGTAACTTGCTTTTTAAGAGTTCCGCTGGTGGAGATCCTACATGTGCCTCAGGCAATCTGTCACAGCACTCAAAAGTCCTTACAATTAGGTTGTATTTCCCCACGCTCAGCCTAAATTTCCCTTGCTACAAGTTTAAAAATCTTTCCTTTCTGTACAGTTCCTGGAGGCCACGAGGAGCAGTTTGCCTTCTTCACACACCCTTACGGCAGCTGCTTACTTGTGAAGATTACCGTCTCCTCAGATTTCTAGATTAAACAGTTCAATCTTTCTACCTTTTCTCAGAGAAGGTGTTTTCTGTACCTCTCTTACCACCTTTCTCACTCCTTCCCAATTCTCAAACTCACCTGCATTAAGTAATCTGCATCAGCCACTTACTATGAAAACACCAGCTCTAAACCCTGTTACTCCATCCTACAGTAAAATAATTCCCACCTATGCATTTTATCTATATGCAATTTTAATTAAAATTCAGTGGCATTTTAACAAGGAAAAATATTTAAGCCATTTGGATAATAAAAGCTAAAAGTGTTTTGCAATGCAGAGAAATAAATAACTACAATACACAGTGACTGTAGCAATCTGATTTACAACAAAGAAACATTCCTAGTCTAGTTTTCTGCAGAATCATATAGATTAGTCACAGTTTCTTGCACAGCAATGACTTGTGGTCCAATGATCAGAAATTTACCATTTACAAGCCAAGGGAAAAACATGAATGGGAAGTACCTTAAAACCCATGTAGTTATGAAAAGCTTAGTTAGTGCCGCATCTGATGATAACTGTCTCTTCTATGAGGACAATCTCACTGGATCAGCTGTAACGCAGTTATTCCGATTCAGGAATCAGTGAAGCTTTCCTTAATCATTCACGTGTAAGTCCCTGATGTTCATCAGTGGATCACAACCCATACTTTAACGAGGGGCATATGTATTGTTTTTAGCTTTGCCTCTTTGTCCACTAATCCTTGCCAACATAGATGCAGCACTCAAACATCCCCGGTTCCGTAACAGTACAGTGCTTACTACAGAAAAAAGTTACAAGACACACTAAATGCAATCCTCAATCCACTTTTAGTGTCAATAATTCCGCCACGTATTTCCAAGTACTGGCTTTTCAAAGTCACCAACAGGTTGGGTGACTATAACGATCTTGGTTTACTGTGCCAGGTATGGGTGCATTCTCAGCAATAAGACTGTATTTTTTATGTCTTTGCCGTAAGAAACACAGTTGTGCCACAGCTTGACTGTGCTTAGATCAAAGCACAAAAAGCAATTTTTATACAGAAAAATTTCCCTTGCAGAAACCCTGTCAGTCTTGGTAGCGTTCTCATTATAAAATGTCCTTAATCAGAGCTGGGAGCAAATAAACACAAAGTGCCAAAGTCAGTGAGTAAATGGGTTTCAACAGGGAGAGACACAAAGTCACCATTTACTCCTCAAAAATCTGGAGCAGATGCTTTGGCATTTACAATAACTTCCTGTTTTAGCATGTATTCAGCTGCGAGTTTAGCCATGGACATCAACCGTAAACCCCACCCTATTAACAGGACAATCAGAATTCCTGCCACTAAATCCCCCTTTCCCCCCGCCCCAGGAGTCAGGGAAGTAAAATGAAATAAACTTAGCCCCATGATATAAAAGCATGTCATATATATGACAGTCTGTAAAAGAGTCTCTCTTTTGCACAGACCGAAGTCCGCACAAAAAGACAGGTACACTTTCTCCTGAATAGCTGTTATCTAAGTCAGTAAAATCCTTCCCTAGTCTCAATAAATAAAGTAAGAAAACAATGGAAACAAAAGCTTCAGCTCAGTGGAACACCAAGTACCAAGTGTCTCTGCTAGCTTGGTGATATTTCATGGAGATTAGGACAGGCACACGGTCGTTTTGTTGGGTGCTTCAATATTACACTACGTATAATAGGTATTTATGGCCTTTTGTTTTTACAGTCACCTCTCAAGGACACAGAGCTGAGCAAAGTTAAAATTTGGGTTACTTTGTGATATATGAGCCGCATTCAGCGAGTTACAGAAGCTCCATGGCATTCTAATTCTTCCGTCACTTCAAAGGTGTATCAGACTCCGCTGAGCACTGGAACAAGTCTGTTGCTTGCCGCTGGAGCTCAATATGCAACCTTTGATACATGTTCTCAGATCCTAAGCACCAGAGAGGCTAAGGTCTTTCTTTAAGCAGGTCATTCCCTTAACTGTTCATTAACCCTACTCAGTGAACTAGACTTCAGCCTGGGCTACAAAACTAAATCTTTCCATAAATTATGGTTTATAATACAGTACCTATCTTTAAACAGGTTAGTAACCAAACATGCTGATGTTCTCACTTTCCATTATCTTTACTATTTGTGAAACTAACACTGAAAAAGCTCCAAGTGTATTCAATGTTCAATGCGTTTGGCCACTGTCCACACACCTCACAACAAAGAATTTGTCAATTAGATGAACAAAGGGTGAGAAAAAGAAGTACTACTCCCCTTTTCTTGATGAGAAATTAGGGTACAGAAAAATGAAGTCCAAGACTTTTAAGATCAGAAGCCAAAAATCAGGTTCCAAACAAAGTCAGAATTATGAGGTAATGAAACAGAGAACGTAGGACACAAAAAGACTAAGAAGTTCATGTGGCCAAATACCTACTTCGCTTTGAAACGTTCAGCTAGAGAGCCGAGGCTTAAAAGGTGCTTTGAAATCTTGATCCAACTGATTTGTGTAATTTGGCAGCATTTGTGTCTGAGGAAATAAATCTTAATGCCTCAGGCTGGCAATTTCTTCTCAGTACTGTTTTGCTTATATTACCTACAGATCTCCAACTGCTTATGATTATCAGCTCAGTCTGTCCTCCTATAATCCAGTAGATACGACAGAGAAAAGGCAAGCACAAACTGGAAGAAGAGCAAAGCGGAACTGCAGCATTGTGGAATTTCCTCAGCTAATTGATTTTCTGTCTCTGTTAACAAGACAATACGTAGTATCATTTACGAAGATATACGGAATATCCAGAACATCACCACCCATGACAAAGCAAGCTACGTGAAAGAGCTTTCCATGCTAAATCTTTTCATGCATATTCCTAACTCAATTAAAATCTTAATATTGTGAACTTGTAAGAAACCCAACATGCACAGAATCAGATTTTATTTACTTAAACCAGAGTCTGAACATGGCACACACACACACACAAAAGATGTCAGCATTAGCCAACACCGTACACTCACATGTGTGTAATACACACGTATGTTAGCCTGCACAGAAACATTTATTCCCAAGGGAGGCTGCTAATAAGACTGTGCTGCGAGGAAGATACCTAATTACTTTGAATGACATTTATTTTTTAATCACATCACACTCACTGAAGAGCTCGAGGTTTGATGAAGCAATCCTTGAAAGACTGTCTTTTTAATCAATTAGACAGCTCTAGAAACATCAGCGGTATGCTGTTGACAAGTTTTTGGGCTAAATATACTACAACACACACAAATTCTTCTATCTTCCTGCCAAGACAATGATGTGGTCTTCTAAAACTTCTGAAACCAGTGAAAAACTTTTTGTTGTAGGAGATAACTAAAACAGAACAATGTGTATTTTGCTATGAAACTAAGACATCCCTACTGGCAATTACAGGCGCACTCTGAGCTACCACTCAATTAATTCTTTTTAGAACAGATGAAGAGCATTGCTTTAAGGGCATCACTCGTGTAAAAATATCAGACTTGCTCACAAATCTTTTTACGATTGCCTTAACTAAATAAAACCAAGTCAGGCAAAAAGATTTTCTTTCATCAAGCATTCAGTTATGTAACAAATGCCACTGTCCACATGGAGCAGATGAAAGACTGGCCACATTTAACATGTTCTACCATTAATCAGGCATCTTAAGATGCTCCAGGTCATAGGAACACGTACAAAAAGCAGAGAAATGCAAGATCCTAATTCAATCATTCTTCAAATTAGCGCTTGATTTTTTTTTATAAACAAAGTATATGCTCACATTTCTACTTCTGAGACATTACATGAAAAACTTCACTTTAAAAAAATCCAGTTATGTACTCACAGGTATTTCTTAATAAATAAAACCTAAGCAAACAAAAATATGAGGTGCGAATTGATTAAAGTCAAGGTTTAATTGAAAAATATTTGAAACTGCATAATGTAGTAACAATGTAATGGTCAAATTACAGTGTGAGAATTTTCTTTGCTTAATAAGTAGCAAACCATCTATGCTCATTAGGATCAGTTCAGCCCGGTCAAAAGGTGTAAGGCTAACTATTTTTAATACTATAAATGAATTTGATAATGTTAAGGAACTGGAAAAAAAACAGAAACATCACTATTCTCCTTACAGTTTGTAACTTGTGGCTTGAGAGCTCTTTTGCTGAAGGTACTCAAAGAACATCTACTTACCTTCCCCATGGAGTTTGCATCAAGGATTTTTTTGACTGCAAACAGTTGCGTTTGGGTTTTTTTTGTCTTGTTTTGTTAACTCCTGCTTCTGAATTTCAGGCAGCTGTAGTTCTTCTAATAAATCTCTCCTGACTAATCCTTTCTTCAATAGCAGTAAATCCCGAGGGGTTAAAATGCCCTTCAGCACCGATCTTTGTAAAGGCACAGAAGCTTGAGTTGCTTAATTTCAATACCTAAACCCATCTTTAATTGCTAAGTGAATACTTAGCAATTGCTAAAAACACAACATCTAGAACTGAGTCAGTTATTATCCTCACCGACTGTCTGTTGAATTCATCCAAACCAGCACACAAACATCAAAAATGTATGCCATTCCGAATAATACACGTCTGCATGGCAGAAGAGAAATTAAAAGAAGTAGATATTTTTACCTTTGGTGGAATGACTACAGTCGATAATTACAGCAAGTGGGGGGAAAAAAAGGTTGCCAGTCTTAAGTATAGAAAATATGGCTGTTGCTTTAAAATACATTCAAATTGGCAATACATTCTATTTCAGCAATCATCAACAGAAGTTTTCACACCTCCATTTTTATGAAATGACATTTATCACCAAGCAAAACTAAAACATGGAAAATGCACCTTTTTCTTCTGCATTTTATGGTACAAAATATGCCAGTACATTACTCCGAGTTATAGTAATCAGTAGGTTGGAGCTTAAAAGACATCTGGGAGGCACAGATGGTTCACGATTGGCAAATAACTATGGAACCATTATCTTCAAGGTCAGATTTCTAACACTACAAAGGTTGGTAGCCACCCAAAGTCATCAACACCTTTTCAGAACGAACTAATTCACTTCAGCCCGGTTCCTGGTGGACAAATATCAGTGTTGCAGCTGGCATTCACAACAGGGATGATCTCAGACCTAGCCTCAACTCACTGATGTTAATGGAATTCCTTTCCAAGGGAGGTAGGAACCTTACAAGCCTTTTAATTCCTAGAAATAGCCTCTGCAGTAGAGCTTATATTGCTGCTGCTGCTGACTCGATTCCAGCCCCAGGGCTTCCAAATTCACTAGTAACTGGTCATACTTGAAGAGATATTTCAATGAACTCAACACGCCACAAAAATCCTTGCCCTGGCTGCCTACAAAACCACAGAAAACACAGTATTTAAACTTCTGTAACACAAATGTTCCAAAATATCAGTAACTGCCTCTCTGGAAAAACAGAGATACTGAATACTATGTCAACAGCAAAAGATTACTTTGGTGCTAAGGCTATCTGAACGTAAAAGCCATTCTTCTTGTCTAGCTAGAGATTGTATTTTTGCAGCCATTACAACTTAATAAAACTAAAACCCCAACCTGGATGTGAATTTAGAATACTACATGTTCCATACTTTTAGATGTCAGTGATGCTCCAAACAACCTCTTAAAATACCAGAATTCCAAGAAAGAAGAAGCTGAGCTATGTGAAAATGTGAAAAGTGCTTGTGTAGTCATTTGCCATTTGGTATTACGTGGCTCTACCAAAAGCATTTCCTTTAGCCACCGCTCAGTTGATTTTTATAACCACAGCGTAAAGAACGGTGAAAATTACAGAATGTTGTACAGAGGAAGCGGGGAGAGAAGACAAGCATAACCTAGACATTACTACTTATAATGGGGCATGATTTACGTATCATGGTAATAAGCTACGAAGAGATCTCTTACTGGATGGTGTAAGTGATGAATTACACATGCAATAGTAATGAAGGGAAAGGTTCTGATGTAGCATCAGTTTCCAAGGTCTTTGCTCACCCTGTAATTCCATATATTCCAGAAAACAGTCCTCTTGAAAGGAACAGGTCTAGTTCCAAAGTAAGATGCAACTGAACTGAAAGGTATCAAAGGTACCTTACAGGTTTCTGAAGGTATCGAAGTTTATCCTAAAAGGAAGAGGATGACACTTACCAAACATGTTGCAAATCAAAGGATTTGCATCAATATTGAAGAGAAACAAGCACTGAGGGGAAAAAAAAAAATCAAATACCGGTAAATTGGGCAAGTTATTCATTAGCCATGAGAGGGTTCATAAGGGAATCACATCAAAGCATTCCAGTATCACCAGCTGTAAGACAATAACAGATGCTCTATACTATTACTGCCTGCACCTGCGACCAACGGGATCCGTGGTCCAGTAGCCAAACCAGTAAACAGCCACAGAATCTGATCTCGTTTCTGTGATACTTCAGAGATCACAAAAACCGGGACTAGTCATCTTTATACATCAAGCAACTGAAACGAGAACTTAGATGAAGACCGTAACTTTTCGTTGTTCAGATGCACGGAGAACACAAACTGGCAGAAAGAAGCAGCAGGTACAGCCTTGAGAAGCAAGGGGGAAGGTTGCCTGGAGTATACAGCGCAAAATAATACTAGCTGCGTTCTCCTGAAGAAGGAGGGGGAAAAAAAAAAAAGAAAGAAAGAAAGAAAGAGTGCTCTTACAGCCGTAGCTGCACATCTTTCAGCAACCAGGTTTTCATGACTTTCCTCCCTACCTCCCAGCGTGCGGGTATGCATCTCAAACCCAGCTACACGACACTGCACTTCACGTTCAGCCCCAGGTCCGCCCGCAGCCCCCGGCGCTGCAGCTGGGGGTGCCTGCCCCGGAGCT